>NW_027189149.1:1355540-1383040 GCF_040958095.1 Procambarus clarkii | reverse complement strand
CTCCCTCTCTTACCCACCCCCTGTACCCTCCCCCTCTTATCCACCCCCTGTACCCTCCCCCTCTTATCCACCCCCTGTACCCTCCCCCTCTCCCCCACCACCCCAAGCCCTCCCTCCTCCACCAATCCCCCCGTGCCAGGTCCCCCCAGCTCCCACTCACCCCAGATCCCAAAGGTCCCCCCCAGAAAAGAAGCAGAAGAGAGTCAGTTTCAGGGTGATGTACTCGAACATAGATGGGATCACAAGCAAGACAAGTGAACTAAGGGAAAGAACACAAGAAGTTAACCCAGATGTAATCGGACTCACTGAAACAAAACTCTCTGGAATCATAACGAATGCCGTGTTTCCCCAGGAGTATACAGTAATAAGGAAAGAGAGGGAAGGTAGAGGAGGCGGCGGAGTGGCCCTACTCATGAGAAGGGAATGGAGTTTTAAGGAGATGGCCATCCCGGGCTGTGAGGAGTTCAGAGACTACATAACAGGCACCATAACAATGGGAGGACCAAGAATAGTAGTAGCAGTAATATACAACCCTCCACCAAATGACAGGAGACCCAGTCAAGAGTATGAAAACAACAACAAGGCAGTTAACACTATAATTGAGAGGGCAGCCTCTGCTGCCTGTAGAAATAGATCCCACCTGCTCATCATGGGCGACTTCAATCACGGAAAGATTGACTGGGAGAACAAGGAACCGCATGGAGGCGAGGATACGTGGAGAGCCAAACTATTGGAGGTGGTGACAAGCAACTTTTTAACGCAGCATGTCGGAGAACCCACAAGGATGAGAGGCAATGACGAACCAGCGAGACTCGACCTAGTCTTCACTCTGAACGACTCCGACATAAGAGAAATCGGTTTTGATGACCCAGTAGGAATGAGCGACCACAGTGTACTGGTGTTTGAGTACTTGATTGAAGAAGGGTTATTGAACTCGAGGAGGGATACCGAAACCAAAAGGTTAGCATACCGAAAGGGAAACTATGAGGGGATAAGAAAATTCCTAACAGATATAGCATGGGAAACAGAGCTCAGGGGAAAGACGGCCCAAGATATGATGGATTACATCACGCAGAAGTGCAAGGACGCAGCAAACAAGTTTGTCCCAGTCCAAAAGGAAAACAGAGAAATGAAGATGAGAAACCCATGGTTTAATCAAAGATGTAGGCTAGCTAAGCAGCAAAGTAAAAGGGCATGGAGAAACTATAGGAATAACAGGACACTGGAGAGCAGAGAAAGATACCAGAATGCCAGGAATGAATATGTCAGGATGAGAAGAGAGGCAGAAAGACAATACGAAAATGACATCGCAAGCAAGGCAAAGACTCAGCCTAAATTGTTGCATAGCCACATTAGGAGAAAAACAACAGTAAAGGAACAGGTTATGAGATTAAGGATAGGGGCGGAAGGATTCACTACAAATGACAAGGAAGTGTGTGAGGAATTGAATAAGAAATTCCAGGAGGTCTTCACCTTGGAACAAGGAGAAATTCCAGAGGTAAGTGAGGGAATAGCTAACCAGGAACCACTGGAAGAGTTTGAGATTACCAGTGGGGAAGTAAGGAAGTGTTTACTAGAGTTGGACGTGACGAAGGCTATAGGCCCAGATGGAATCTCCCCTTGGGTTCTAAAGGAAGGAGCAAGAGAACTGAGCCTACCACTCTCCATAGTGTATAACAAATCACTGGCAACAGGGGAACTGCCAGATATTTGGAAAGCAGCTAACGTAGTCCCGATATACAAGAAAGGGGATAGACAGGAGGCACTGAACTACAGGCCAGTGTCCCTAACCTGCATACCATGCAAGCTGATGGAGAAGATTGTGCGAAAAAAACTAGTGGAGCATCTGGAGCGAAGGAACTTTGTAACACAGCATCAACATAGGTTCAGGGATGGCAGGTCCTGCCTCACAGGGTTACTTGAATTCTACGACCAGGCAACAAAAATAAGGCAAGAAAGAGAAGGGTGGGCAGACTGCATATTTTTGGATTGTCAGAAAGCCTTTGATACAGTGCCACACAAGAGGCTAGTGCGAAAGTTGGAGATGCAGGCTGGAGTGAGAGGGAAGGTACTCCGGTGGATAGAGGAATACCTAAGCAACAGGAGACAACGAGTCTGTGTGAGGGGTGAGGTCTCAGATTGGCGAGACGTTACAAGTGGAGTCCCGCAGGGGTCAGTCCTTGGACCTATACTGTTTCTGGTATATGTAAATGATCTCCCAGAGGGTATAGATTCGTTCCTCTCAATGTTTGCCGACGATGCAAAAATTATGAGGAGGATTGAAACAGAGGATGATAGTAGGAGGCTACAAGATGACCTGGATAGACTGAGTGAATGGTCCAAGAAATGGCTGTTGAAGTTCAACCCGAGTAAATGCAAAGTAATGAAACTAGGCAGTGGAAACAGGAGGCCAGGCACAGGATACAGAATAGGAGATGAAGTACTTAATGAAACAGACAGAGAGAAAGATCTAGGAGTTGATATCACACCAAACCTGTCTCCTGAAGCCCACATAAAGAGAATAACGTCTGCGGCATATGCGAGGCTGGCTAACATCAGAACGGCGTTCAGGAACCTGTGTAAGGAATCATTCAGAATCTTGTACACCACATATGTAAGACCAATCCTGGAGTATGCGGCCCCAGCATGGAGCCCGTACCTTGTCAAGCACAAGACGAAGCTGGAAAAAGTCCAAAGGTATGCTACTAGACTAGTCCCAGAACTAAGAGGCATGAGTTATGAGGAAAGGCTGCGGGAAATGCACCTCACGACACTGGAAGACAGAAGAGTAAGGGGGGACATGATCACAACCTACAAAATCCTCAGGGGAATCGACCGGGTAAACAAGGATGAACTTTTCAACACTGGTGGGACGCGAACAAGGGGACACAGGTGGAAGCTGAGTACCCAAATGAGCCACAGAGACGTTAGAAAGAACTTTTTCAGTGTCAGAGTAGTTAGCAAATGGAATGCATTAGGAAGTGATGTGGTGGAGGCTGACTCCATACACAGTTTCAAATGTAGATATGATAGAGCCCAATAGGCTCAGGAATCTGTACACCAGTTGATTGACGGTTGAGAGGCGGGACCAAAGAGCCAGAGCTCAACCCCCGCAAGCACAATTAGGTGAGTACACACACACACACACACACACACACACACACACACACGTCAGTTAGCCTAAATTCTCCAATATTCATTCATAAAACTGCCTCACGGGACTGCAACCTTATCAAACAAAGCTGTCAGGTATTTCTAACTGTCAACACAAATTAACAACTTCACATATCAATCATTGCAACTGTTGATAAATAGACATTAACTAACCTTGCTATGAGATATAAATACAAGTGCCAAATTTGATTCAGAAGGCAACTCCAGCGTGGCCTAGTCGGATAGAACAAGTTCCTAATCCGGCTAGATCTGCGTTCGAGCCTGTCGGAACGGTTGCAAGTACAGGGCACAGATTTCTCTGTGTGTCCCCTCCTGTAGGAGCATCAGTTTCGATAGATTCTCTGGATAGCCGAAGATTGATTGACCGACTCCTTGGAATGTGGGGAAGGGTTGAAGTCCGGGGGGCCACGGACGGATACCTGGATCCACTGACCTCGGGCAGGTCTTTCAATCCACCTGGATTTCAGGTGGGGAGAAGGGAGGCAATTTGGGTCGACACAAATAGCTTCCTGGACCCAAAACCCCTTGGATACACGGACACGGACACGCACACGGACACTCATGGACTCTGACACGAACCGAAGGTTCGTGTCAGATAATAAAAAGGGAGTTGATAATATAATAAGGTTGTATAATAATAATATAATATATAATAATAACAATATAATAATATAATAACATAATTAGGTTGCTCAGGTTGGTTGGTTAGGTTAGGTTGCTTAGGTTAGGTTGCTCAGGTTAGGTTGCTCAGGTTGGTTGGTTAGGTTAGGTTGCTCAGGTTAGGTTGCTCAGGTTAGGTTGCTCAGGTTAGGTTGCTCAGGTTCGGTTGCTCAGGTTAGGTTGCTCAGGTTAGGTTGCTCAGGTTAGGTTGCTCAGGTTAGGTTGCTCAGGTTAGGTTGCTCAGGTTCGGTTTCTCAGGTTAGGTTGCTCAGGTTAGGTTGCTCAGGTTAGGTTGCTCAGGTTAGGTTGCTCAGGTTAGGTTGCTCAGGTTAGGTTGCTTAGGTTGCTCAGGTTAGGTTGCTCAGGTTCGGTTGCTCAGGTTAGGTTGCTCAGGTTAGGTTGCTCAGTTTCGGTTGCTCAGGTTCGGTTGCTCAGGTTAGGTTGCTCAGGTTAGGTTGCTCAGGTTAGGTTGCTCAGGTTAGGTTGCTCAGGTTAGGTTGCTCAGGTTAGGTTGCTCAGGTTAGGTTGCTTAGGTTAGGTTGCTCAGGTTAGGTTGCTCAGGTTCGGTTGCTCAGGTTAGGTTGCTCTGGTTAGGTTGCTCAGGTTCGGTTGCTCAGGTTCGGTTGCTCAGGTTCGGTTGCTCAGGTTAGGTTGCTCAGGTTAGGTTGCTCAGGTTAGGTTGCTCAGGTTAGGTTGCTCAGGTTAGGTTGCTTAGGTTAGGTTGCTCAGGTTAGGTTGCTCAGGTTCGGTTGCTCAGGTTAGGTTGCTCAGGTTAGGTTGCTCAGGTTAGGTTGCTCAGGTTAGGTTGCTCAGGTTAGGTTGCTTAGGTTAGGTTGCTCAGGTTAGGTTGCTCAGGTTAGGTTGCTTAGGTTAGGTTGCTTAGGTTAGGTTGCTCAGGTTAGGTTGCTCAGGTTCGGTTGCTCAGGTTCGGTTGCTCAGGTTAGGTTGCTCAGGTTAGGTTGCTCAGGTTGGTTGGTTAGGTTAGGTTGCTTAGGTTAGGTTGCTTAGGTTAGGTTGCTCAGGTTAGGTTGCTCAGGTAAGGTTGCTCAGGTTAGGTTGCTTAGGTTAGGTTGCTCAGGTTAGGTTAGGTTGCTCAGGTTTGGTTAGGTTGCTCAGGTTAGGTTGCTCAGGTTAGGTTAGGTTGCTCAGGTTTGGTTAGGTTGCTCAGGTTAGGTTGGTTAGGCAGGTTGCTCAGGTTAGGTTGCTCAACCTTAGGTTAGGTTAGGTTACATTGCTTAGGTTGGTTGGTTACGTTGGTTACGTTGGTTGGTTGGTTACGTTGGTTGGTTGGTTAGGTTGGATTGTTAGGTTGGTTGGTTAGGTTGGTTGGTTAGGTTTCTTTGTTAGGTTAGTTAGGTTGGTTGGATAGCTTAGGTTGGTTAGGTTGGTTGGTTAGGTTAGATAGCTTAGGTTGCTTGGTTAGGTTAGATAGCTTAGGTAGGTTAGTTAGGTTGGTTGGTTGGTTGGATAGCTTAGGTTGGTTGGTTGGTTGGATAGCTTAGGTTGGTTGGTTAGGTTGCTTGGTTAGGTTGGTTGGTTAGGTTGCTTGGTTAGGTTAGATAGCTTAGGTTGCTTGGTTAGGTTAGATAGCTTAGGTTGGTTGGTTAGGTTAGATAGCTTAGGTTGGTTGGTTAGGTTAGTTAGGTTGGTTGGTTGGATAGCTTAGGTTGGTTGGTTGGATAGCTTAGGTTGGTTGGTTGGTTGGATAGCTTAGTTAGGTTGGTTACGTTGGATTGTTACGTTGGTTAGGATGGTTGATTACGTTGGTTAGGTTAGGTTGGGTTGGTTGGTTAGGTTGCTTGGTTAGGTTGGTTGATTAGGTTCTTTGGTTAGGTTGGTTGATTACGTTCTTTGGTTAGGTTGGTTGATTAGGTTCTTTGGTTAGGTTGGTTGGTTAGGCTGCTTCGTTAGGTTGGTTGGTAAGGTTGCTTGGTTAGGTTGGTTGATTAGGTTCTTCGGTTAGGTTGGTTGGTTAGGTTAGGTTGCTTAGGTTGGTTGCTTAGGTTGGTTGCTTAGGTTGCTTAGGTTGGTTGGTTAGGTTAGATAGCTTAGGTTGCTGGTTAGGTTAGATAGCTTAGGTTGGTTGGTTAGGTTGCTTAGGTTAGGTTGCTTAGGTTGGTTGGTTGGTTAGGTTGGTTGGTTAGATTGGTTGGTTAGGTTGGTTGGCTAGGTTAGATAGCTTACGTTGGTTAGGTTGCTTGGTTAGGTTGGTTGGTTAGGTTGGTTTGCTAGGTTAGATAGCTTAGGTTGGTTGGTTAGGTTAGATAGCTTAGGTTGGTTGGTTAGGTTAGATAGCTTACGTTGGTTGGTTAGGTTGGTTGGTTAGGTTAGATAGCTTACGTTGGTTGGTTAGGTTGGTTGGTTAGGTTAGATAGCTTACGTTGGTTGGTTAGGTTAGATAGCTTAGGTTGGTTGGTTAGGTTAGATAGCTTACGTTGGTTGGTTAGGTTGGTTGGTTAGGTTAGATAGCTTACGTTGGTTAGGTTGGTTGGTTAGGTTGCTTGGTTAGGTTGGTTGGTTAGGTTGCTTGGTTAGTTTAGATAGCTTAAGTTGGTTGGTTACGTTAGATTGCTTAGGTTGGTTGGTTAGTTAGGTTGGTTAGGTTGGTTGGATAGCTTAGGTTGGTTGGTTAGGTTGGTTGGTTAGGTTGGTTGGTTAGGTTGGTTGGTTAGGTTAGGTTGGGCTGGTTGGTTAGGTTAGGTTGGTTGGTTTGGTTGGTTGGTTTGGTTGGTTGGTTAGGTTGGTTGGTTGGTTAGGATGGTTGATTAGGTTCTTTGGTTAGGTTAGGTTGGTTGGTTAGGTTGGGTGGTTAGGTTAGGTTGGGCTGGTTGGTTAGGTTAGGTTGGTTGGTTTGGTTGGTTGGTTAGGTTGGTTGGTTAGGTTGCTTGGTTAGGTTGGTTGATTAGGTTCTTTGGTTAGGTTGCTTGGTTTTGTTGGTTGGTTAGTTGCTTGGTTAGGTTAGATAGCTTAGGTTGGTTAGGTTAGATAGCTTAGGTTGGTTGGTTAGGTTAGATAGCTTAGGTTGGTTGGTTAGGTTAGATAGCTTAGGTTGGTTGGTTAGGTTAGATAGCTTAGGTTGGTTGGTTAGGTTAGATAGCTTAGGTTAGATAGCTAAGGTTGGTTGGATAGGTTGGTTGGTTAGTTAGGTTGGTTTGTTAGGTTGGTTAGGTTGGTTGGTTAGGTTGGTTGGTTAGGTGTGTTAGGTTTGTTGGTTAGGTTAGATAGCTTACGTTGGTTAGGTTGGTTGGTTAGTTAGGTTGGTTGGTTAGATAGCTTAGGTTGGTTAGGTTGGTTGGTTGGTTAGGTTCCTTGGTTAGGTTGGTTGGTTAGGTTGCTTGGGTAGGTTGCTTGGTTAGGTTAGATAGCTTAGGTTGGTTGGTTAGGTTAGTTAGGTTGGTTGGTTAGGTTAAATAGTTTACGTTGGTTGGTTAGTTAGGTTGGTTGGTTAGGTTGGTTAGGTTAGGTTGGTTAGGTTGGTTAGGTTGGTTGGTTAGGTTAAGTTGGTTACGTTATTACGTTGGTTAGGTTGGTTGGTTACGTTGGTTAGGATATCCTGGTTGGTTACGTTGGTTAGGTTGGTTGGTTGGTTAGGTTAGTTTGGTTGGTTAGGTTAGGTTAGTTTGGTTGGTTGGTTAGGTTAGGTTAGGTTGGTTGGTTAGGTTGGTTGGTTAGGTTGCTTGGTTAGGTTGGTTGATTAGGTTCTTTGGTTAGGTTGGTTGGTTAGGTTGCTTGGTTAGGTTGGTTGGTTAGGTTGCTTGGTTAGGTAAGATAGCTTAGGTTGGTTGGTTAGGTTAGATAGTTTAGGTTGGTTGGTTAGGTTAGATAGCTAATGTTGGTTGGATAGGTTGGTTGATTAGGTTAGATAGCTTAGGTTGTTTGGTTAGGTTGGTTAGTTAGTTAGGTTGGTTTGTTAGGTTGGTTAGGTTGGTTGGTTGGTTGGTTAGGTTTGTTAGGTTTGTTAGGTTGGTTAGGTAAGGTTGCTTGGTTAGGTTGGTTGGTTAGGTTGGTTGGTTAGGTTGATTGGTTGGTTAGGTTAGGTTGGTTAGGTTAGGTTGGTTAGGTTAGGTTGGTTAGGTTAGGTTGGTTAGGTTAGATAGCTTAGGTTGGTTGGTTAGGTTAGATAGCTTAGGTTGGTTGGTTAGGTTAGATAGCTAAGGTTGGTTGGATAGGTTTGTTGGTTAGGTTAGATAGCTTAGGTTGTTTGGTTAGGTTGGTTGGTTAGTTAGGTTGGTTTGTTAGGTTGGTTTGTTAGGTTGGTTAGGTTGGTTGGTTGGTTGGTTAGGTTAGGTTGGTTGGTTAGGTTGGTTGGTTAGGTTGGTTGGTTGGTTAGGTTAGGTTGGTAAGGTTAGGTTGGTTAGGTTAGGTTGCTTAGGTTGGTTGCTTAGGTTGGTTGGTTAGGTTGGTTACGTTGGTTAGGTTGGTTGGTTACATTGGTTAGGTTGGTTGGTTACATTGGTTAGGTTGGTTGGTTACGTTGGTTGGTTGGTTGGTTGGTTACGCTAGGTTAGGTTGGTTGGTTAGGTTAGTTGGTTGGTTAGGTTTGGTTGGTTACGTTGGTTGGTTACGTTGGTTAGGATGTTTGGTTACGTTGGCTAGGTTAGGTTGGGTTGGTTGGTTAGGTTAGGTTAGGTTGGTTGGTTAGGTTGCTTGGTTAGGTTGGTTGGTTAGGTTGCTTGGTTAGGTTGGTTGGTTAGGTTGCTTGGTTAGGTTAGATAGCTTAGGTTGGTTGGTTAGGTTAGGTTGGTTGGTTAGGTTAGATAGTTTACGTTGGTTAGGTTGGTTGGTTAGTTTGGTTGGTTAGTTAGGTTGGTTGGTTAGATAGCTTAGTTTGGTTGATTAGGTTGGTTGGTTAGTTAGGTTGGTTGGTTAGGTTGGTTGCTTAGGTTGGTTGGTTGGTTAGGTTGGTTAGGTTTGGTTGGTTAGGTTGGTTGGTTAGGTTAAGTTGGTTACATTATTACGTTGGTTAGGTTGGTTGGTTACGTTGGTTAGGATGGTTGGTTACGTTGTTTAGGTTGGTTGGTTGGTTAGGTTAGGTTAGGTTGGTTGGGTTGGTTGGTTAGGTTAGGTTGGTTGGTTAGGATGCTTGGTTAGGTTGGTTGGTTAGGTTGCTTGGTTAGATTGGTTGGTTAGGTTAGATAGCCAAGGTTGGTTGGATAGGTTGGTTGGTTAGGTTAGATAGCTTAGGTTGGTTGGTTAGGTTGGTTGGTTAGTTAGGTTGGTTTGTTAGGTTGGTTGGTTAGGTTAGGTTGCTTAGGTTGGTTGCTTAGGTTGGTTGGTTACGTTGGTTAGGTTTGTTGGTTACATTGGTTAGGTTGGTTGGTTGGTTAGGTTAGGTTAGGTTGGTTGGTTAGGTTGGTTGGTTAGGTTCCTTGGTTAGGTTAGATAGGCTACCAACAATTACAGACCCTTTTCTATTTCTATTTCTACAAACCTAGCTAAACTAACCTAACTTAACCTGCAAACCTAGCCTATTTCCTAGTCAAAACAAACATAACCTAATCTAAGCTAACCTAACCTAACGTAACTAACTCCTGGATACCTATTTACTGTTAGGTGAATAGATGTATTCGGTGATAGGAAACGCTACCTACAGTTACAGCATTTCTTCTATTTCTATTTCTACAAACCTAGCCTATTCTCTAGCCTAAACTAACCTAACCTAAGGTAATCTAACTAACTCCTGGATACCTATTTACTGCTACATGAACAGAGAAGACACGCTACCAACAATTACTGCCCTATTTCTATTTCAACAAAAATAGCCTATTTCTTAGCCTAAACTAATCTAACCTAATTAAACCTAACCTAACCTAATCTAACCTTACCTATATATATACTTCACTACTCACTAACATCATCACTACCACACTACTCACTAACATCATCACTACCTCCCTACTCACCATCATCATCACTACCTCACCATCATCATCACTACCTCTCTACTCACCATCATCATCACTACCTCTCTACCTCTCTACTCACCATCATCATCACTACCTCACCATCATTATCACTACCTCTCTACTCACCATCATCATCATTACCTCACTACTCACCATCACTACCACACTACTCACCATCATCACTACTTCTCTACTCACCACCATCATCATTTCCTCACTACTCACTAACATCATCACTTCCTCACTACTCACCATCATCACTACTCACCATCATCTCTACCCACCATCATCACTACCACTACTCATAAACATCATCACTACCACACTACTCACCATCATCACTACCACACTACTCACTATCATTATCACTACCACACTACTCACCATCATCACTACCCATCATCATAACTACCACACTACTCTTAACCATCATCACTACCTCACTACTCACCATCATCACTGCCACACTACTCACCATCATCACTACCACACTACTCTTAACCATCATCACTACCTCACTACTCACAATCATCATCACTACCTCACCATCATCATCACTACTTCACCATCATCATCACTACCTCACCATCATCACTACCTCGCCATCATCATCACTAACTCACTACTCACCATAATCACTACCACACTACTCACCATCATCATTACCTCACTACTCACCATTATCATCACTGCACTACTCACCATCATCATCACTACCACAATACTCACCATCATCATCACTACCACAATACTCACCATCAACATCACTACCACACTACTTAGCAACACCATCACTACCTCACTACTCACCATCATCACTACCACACTACTCACTATCATCACTTTTATCACTTCTCACCATCACCATCACTACCTCACTACTAACCATCATCATCACTACCACACTATTCACTATCATCATCACTACCACACTACTCACCATCATCATCACTACCACACTACTCACTATCATCACTTTTATCACTTCTCACCATCACCATCACTACCTCATTATTCACCATCATCACTACCTCTCTACTCACCATCATCATTATTACCTCACTACTCACCATCATCATCACTACCTCACCATCATTATCACTACCTCTCTTCCTCTCTACTCACCATCATCATTACCTCACTACTCACCATCACTACCACACTACTCACCATCATCACTACCTCACTACTCACCATCATCATCACTACTTCTCTACTCACCACCATAATTTCCTCACTACTCACTAACATCATCACTTCCTCACTACTCACCATCATCATCATCATCACTACTCACCATCATCACTACCCACCATCATCACTACCACACTACTCACCATCATCACTACCACACTACTCACTATCATCACTACCACACTACTCGGTGAGTAGTGTGGTAGTGATAGTGAGTAGTGATGATGGTGAGTAGTGAGGTAGTGATGATGGTGAGTAGTGTGGTAGTGATGACGATAGTGAATAGTGTAGTAGTGATGATGATGGTGAAGTGTGGTAGTGATGATGATGGTGAAGTGTGGTAGTGATGATGATGGTGAAGTGTGGTAGTGATGATGATGGTGAAGTGTGGTAGTGATGATGGTGAAGTGTAGTAGTGATGATGGTGAAGTGTGGTAGTGATGATGGTGAAGTGTGGTAGTGATGATGGTGAAGTGTGGTAGTGATGATGGTGAAGTGTGGTAGTGATGGTGATGGTGAGTAGTGAGGTAGTGATGATGATAGTGGAGTGTGGTAGTGATGATGATGGTGAGTAGTGTGGTAGTGATGATGATGGTGAGTAGTGAGGTAGTGATGATGATGGTGAGTAGTGTGGTAGTGATGATGATAGTGAAGTGTGGTAGTGATGATGATGGTGAATAGTGTGGTAGTGATGATGGTAGTGATGATGATGGTGAGTAGTGAGGAAATGATGATGGTGGTGAGTAGTGAGGTAGTGATGATGGTGAGTAGTGTGGTAGTGAGGTAATGATGATGATGGTGAGTAGAGAGGTAGTGATGATGATGGTGAGTAGAGAGGTAGTGATGATGATGAGGTAGTGATGATGAAGGTGAGTAGTGAGGTAATGATGATGATGGTGAGTAGAGAGGTAGTGATGATGATGGTGAGGTAGTGATGATAATGGTGAGGTAGTGATGATGATGGTGAGAAAGTGGTGATGGTGAGTAGTGTGGTAGTGATGATGATAGTGAATAGTGTGGTAGTGATGATGATAGTGAATAGTGTGGTAGTGATGATAGTGAATAGTGTGGTAGTGATGATGGTGACTAGTGTGGTAGTGATGATGATAGTGAGTAGTGAGGTAGTGATGATGATGGTGAGAAGTGATGATAGTGAGTAGTGTGGTAGTTATGATGGTGAGTAGTGAGGTAGTGATGATGATAGTGAAGTGTGGTAGTGATGATGATGGTGAGTAGTGTGGTAGTGATGATGATGGTGAGTAGTGAGGTAATGATGATGATGGTGAGTAGTGTGGTAGTGATGATGATAGTGAATAGTGTGGTAGTGATGATGATGGCGAGTAGTGAGGTAGTGATGATGGCGAGAAGTGATGATAGTGAGAAGTGTGCTAGTGATGATGATGGTGAGTAGTGAGGTAGTGATGATAGTGAATAGTGTGATAGTGATGCTAATGGTGAGTAGTGTGGTAGTGATGATGATAGTGATGTATTGATGATGATGGTGAGTAGTGAGGTAGTGATGATGATGGTGAGTAGTGTGGTAGTGATGATAGTGAGTAGTAATGATGATGGTGAGAAGTGGTAGAAGTGATGATAGTGAGTAGTGTGGTAGTGATGATGATGGTGAGTAGTGAGGTAGTGATGATGATAGTGAATAGTGTGGTAGTGATGATGATGGTGAGTAGTGTTGTAGTGATTATGATAGTGAGGTAGTGATGATGATGGTGAGTAGTGAGGTAGTGATGATGATGGTGAGTAGTGTGGTAGTGATAATGATAGTGAATAGTGTGGTAGTGATGATGATGGTGAGTAGTGTGGTAGTGATGATGATAGTGAGTAGTGTGCTAGTGATGATGATGGTGAGTAGTGAGGTAGTGAATAGTGTGATAGTGATGCTAATGGTGAGTAGTGTGGTAGTGATGATAGTGAGTAGTAATGATGATGGTGAGAAGTGGTAGAAGTGATGATAGTGAGTAGTGTGGTAGTGATGATGATGGTGAGTAGTGAGGTAGTGATGATGATAGTGAATAGTGTGGTAGTGATGATGATGGTGAGTAGTGTTGTAGTGATTATGATAGTGAGGTAGTGATGATGATGGTGAGTAGTGAGGTAGTGATGATGATGGTGAGTAGTGTGGTAGTGATAATGATAGTGAATAGTGTGGTAGTGATGATGATGGTGAGTAGTGTGGTAGTGATGATGATAGTGAGTAGTGTGCTAGTGATGATGATGGTGAGTAGTGAGGTAGTGAATAGTGTGATAGTGATGCTAATGGTGAGTAGTGTGGTAGTGATGATGATAGTGATGTATTGATGATGATGGTGAGTAGTGAGGTAGTGATGATGATGGTTAGTGTGGTAGTGATGATAGTGAATAGTGTGGTAGTGATGATGATGGTGAGTAGTGTGGTAGTGATGATAGTGAGTAGTAATGATGATGGTGAGCAGTGGTAGAAGTGATGATAGTGAGTAGTGTGGTAGTGATGATGATGGTGAGTAGTGAGGTAGTGATGATGATAGTGAATAGTGTGGTAGTGATGATGATGGTGAGTAGTGTTGTAGTGATTATGATAGTGAGGTAGTGATGATGATGGTGAGTAGTGAGGTAGTGATGATGATGGTGAGTAGTGTGGTAGTGATAATGATAGTGAATAGTGTGGTAGTGATGATGATGGTGAGTAGTGTGGTAGTGATGATGATAGTGAGTAGTGTGCTAGTGATGATGATGGTGAGTAGTGAGGTAGTGATGATAGTGAATAGTGTGATAGTGATGCTAATGGTGAGTAGTGTGGTAGTGATGATGATAGTGATGTATTGATGATGATGGTGAGTAGTGAGGTAGTGATGATGATGGTTAGTGTGGTAGTGATGATAGTGAATAGTGTGGTAGTGATGATGATGGTGAGTAGTGTGGTAGTGATGATAGTGAGTAGTAATGATGATGGTGAGAAGTGGTAGAAGTGATGATAGTGAGTAGTGTGGTAGTGATGATGATGGTGAGTAGTGAGGTAGTGATGATGATAGTGAATAGTGTGGTAGTGATGATGATGGTGAGTAGTGTTGTAGTGATTATGATAGTGAGGTAGTGATGATGATGGTGAGTAGTGAGGTAGTGATGATGATGGTGAGTAGTGTGGTAGTGATAATGATAGTGAATAGTGTGGTAGTGATGATGATGGTGAGTAGTGTGGTAGTGATGATGATAGTGAGTAGTGTGGTAGTGATGATGATGGTGAGTAGTGTGGTAGTGATGATGGTGAGTAGTGTGGTAGTGATGATAGTGAGTAGTGTGGTAGTGATGATAGTGAGTAGTGAGGTAGTGATGATGATGGTGAGAAGTGATGATAGTGAGTAGTGTGGTAGTGATGATGGTGAGTAGTGAGGTAGTGATGATGATAGTGAATAGTGTGGTAGTGATGATGATGGTGAGTAGTGTGGTAGTGATGATGATAGTGAGTAGTGAGGTAGTGATGATGATGGTGAGTAGTGTGGTAGTGATGATGGTGAGTAGTGTGGTAGTGATGATAGTGAGTAGTGTGGTAGTGATGATAGTGAGTAGTGAGGTAGTGATGATGATGGTGATAATTGTGGTAGTGATGATGATGGTGAGTAGTGTAGTGATGATAATGGTGAGTAGTGAGGTAATGATGATGGTGAGTAGTGTGGTAGTGATGATGGTGAGTAGTGAGGTAGTGATGATGATGGCGAGGTAGTGATGATGGTGAGGTAGTGATGATGATGGTGAGGTAGTGATGATGATGGTGAGGTAGTGATGATGATGGTGAGGTAGTGATGATGATTGTGAGTAGTGAGGTAGTGATGATGGTTAAGAGTAGTGTGGTAGTGATGATGGTGAGTAGTGTGGTAATGATGATGGTGAGTAGTGAGGTAGTGATGATGATAGTGAGTAGTGTGGTAGTTATGATGATGGTGGGTAGTGATGATGGTGAGTAGTGTGGTAGTGATGATGATAGTGAGTAGTGTGGTAGTGATGATGGTGAGTAGTGTGGTAGTGATGATGTTTATGAGTAGTGGTAGTGATGATGGTGGGTAGAGATGATGGTGAGGTAGTGATGATGGTGAGTAGTGTGGTAGTGATGATGATAGTGAATAGTGTAGTAGTGATGATGATGGTGAAGTGTGGTAGTGATGATGATAGTGAAGTGTGGTAGTGATGATGATGGTGAAGTGTGGTAGTGATGATGATGGTGAAGTGTGGTAGTGATGATGGTGAAGTGTGGTAGTGATGATGGTGAAGTGTGGTAGTGATGGTGAGTAGTGAGGTAGTGATGATGATAGTGAAGTGTGGTAGTGATGATGGTGAGTAGTGTGGTAGTGATGATGATGGTGAGTAGTGAGGTAGTGATGATGATGGTGAGTAGTGTGGTAGTGATAATGATAGTGAAGTGTGGTAGTGATGATGATGGTGAATAGTGTGGTAGTGATGATGATAGTGAGGTAGTGATGATGATGGTGAGTAGTGAGGAAATGATGATGGTGGTGAGTAGTGAGGTAGTGATGATAGTGAGTAGTGTGGTAGTGAGGTAATGATGATGATGGTGAGTAGAGAGGTAGTGATGATGATGGTGAGTAGAGAGGTAGTGATGATGGTGAGGTAGTGATGATGAAGGTGAGTAGTGAGGTAATGATGATGATGGTGAGTAGAGAGGTAGTGATGATAATGGTGAGTAGTGAGGTAGTGATGATGATGGTGAGAAAGTGGTGATGGTGAGTAGTGTGGTAGTGATGATGATAGTGAATAGAGTGGTAGTGATGATGATAGTGAATAGTGTGGTAGTGATGATAGTGAATAGTGTGGTAGTGATGATGGTGACTAGTGTGGTAGTGATGATGATAGTGAGTAGTGAGGTAGTGATGATGATGGTGAGAAGTGATGATAGTGAGTAGTGTGGTAGTGATGATGGTGAGTAGTGAGGTAGTGATGATGATAGTGAAGTGTGGTAGTGATGATGATGGTGAGTAGTGTGGTAGTGATGATGATGGTGAGTAGTGAGGTAATGATGATGATGGTGAGTAGCGTGGTAGTGATAATGATAGTGAATAGTGTGGTAGTGATGATGATGGCGAGTAGTGAGGTAGTGATGATGGCGAGAAGTGATGATAGTGAGTAGTGTGCTAGTGATGATGATTGTGAGTAGTGAGGTAGTGATGATAGTGAATAGTGTGATAGTGATGCTGATGGTGAGTAGTGTGGTAGTGATGATGATAGTGATGTATTGATGATGATGGTGAGTAGTGAGGTAGTGATGATGATGGTTAGTGTGGTAGTGATGATAGTGAATAGTGTGGTAGTGATGATGATGGTGAGTAGTGTGGTAGTGATGATAGTGAGTAGTGATGATGATGGTGAGAAGTGGTAGAAGTGATGATAGTGAGTAGTGTGGTAGTGATGATGATGGTGAGTAGTGAGGTAGTGATGATGATAGTGAATAGTGTGGTAGTGATGATGATGGTGAGTAGTGTTGTAGTGATTATGATAGTGAGGTAGTGATGATGATGGTGAGTAGTGAGGTAGTGATGATGATGGTGAGTAGTGTGGTAGTGATAATGATAGTGAATAGTGTGGTAGTGATGATGATGGTGAGAAGTGTGGTAGTGATGATGATAGTGAGTAGTGTGGTAGTGATGATGATGGTGAGTAGTGTGGTAGTGATGATGATGGTGAGTAGTGAGGTAGTGATGATGATGGTGAGTAGTATGGTAGTGATAATGATAGTGAAGTGTGGTAGTGATGATGATGGTGAATAGTGTGGTAGTGATGATGATAGTGAGGTAGTGATGATGATGGTGAGTAGTGAGGAAATGATGATGGTGGTGAGTAGTGAGGTAGTGATGATAGTGAGTAGTGTGGTAGTGAGGTAATGATGATGATGGTGAGTAGAGAGGTAGTGATGATGATGGTGAGTAGAGAGGTAGTGATGATGGTGAGGTAGTGATGATGAAGGTGAGTAGTGAGGTAATGATGATGATGGTGAGTAGAGAGGTAGTGATGGTGATGGTGAGGTAGTGATGATAATGGTGAGTAGTGAGGTAGTGATGATGATGGTGAGAAAGTGGTGATGGTGAGTAGTGTGGTAGTGATGATGATAGTGAATAGTGTGGTAGTGATGATGATAGTGAATAGTGTGGTAGTGATGATAGTGAATAGTGTGGTAGTGATGATGGTGACAAGTGTGGTAGTGATGATGATAGTGAGTAGTGAGGTAGTGATGATGATGGTGAGAAGTGATGATAGTGAGTAGTGTGGTAGTGATGATGGTGAGTAGTGAGGTAGTGATGATGATAGTGAAGTGTGGTAGTGATGATGATGGTGAGTAGTGTGGTAGTGATGATGATGGTGAGTAGTGAGGTAATGATGATGATGGTGAGTAGCGTGGTAGTGATAATGATAGTGAATAGTGTGGTAGTGATGATGATGGCGAGTAGTGAGGTAGTGATGATGGCGAGAAGTGATGATAGTGAGTAGTGTGCTAGTGATGATGATTGTGAGTAGTGAGGTAGTGATGATAGTGAATAGTGTGATAGTGATGCTGATGGTGAGTAGTGTGGTAGTGATGATGATAGTGATGTATTGATGATGATGGTGAGTAGTGAGGTAGTGATGATGATGGTTAGTGTGGTAGTGATGATAGTGAATAGTGTGGTAGTGATGATGATGGTGAGTAGTATGGTAGTGATGATAGTGAGTAGTGATGATGATGGTGAGAAGTGGTAGAAGTGATGATAGTGAGTAGTGTGGTAGTGATGATGATGGTGAGTAGTGAGGTAGTGATGATGATAGTGAATAGTGTGGTAGTGATGATGATGGTGAGTAGTGTTGTAGTGATTATGATAGTGAGGTAGTGATGATGATGGTGAGTAGTGAGGTAGTGATGATGATGGTGAGTAGTGTGGTAGTGATAATGATAGTGAATAGTGTGGTAGTGATGATGATGGTGAGAAGTGTGGTAGTGATGATGATAGTGAGTAGTGTGGTAGTGATGATGATGGTGAGTAGTGTGGTAATGATGATGGTGAGTAGTGATGATAGTGAGTAGTGTGGTAGTGATGATAGTGAATAGTGAGGTAGTGATGATGATGGTGAGAAGTGATGATAGTGAGTAGTGTGGTAGTGATGATGGTGAGTAGTGAGGTAGTGATGATGATAGTGAATAGTGTGGTAGTGATGATGATGGTGAGTAGTGTGGTAGTGATGATGATAGTGAGGTAGTGATGATGATGGTGAGTAGTGTGGTAGTGATGATGGTGAGTAGTGTGGTAGTGATGATAGTGAGTAGTGTGGTAGTGATGATAGTGAGTAGTGAGGTAGTGATGATGATGGTGAGTATTGTGGTAGTGATGATGATGGTGAGTAGTGTAGTGATGATAATGGTGAGTAGTGAGGTAATGATGATGGTGAGTAGTGTGGTAGTGATAATGGTGAGTAGTGAGGTAGTGATGATGATGGCGAGGTAGTGATGATGGTGAGGTAGTGATGATGATGGTGAGGTAGTGATGATGATGGTGAGGTAGTGATGATGATTGTGAGTAGTGAGGTAGTGATGATGGTTAAGAGTAGTGTGGTAGTGATGATGGTGAGTAGTGTGGTAATGATGATGGTGAGTAGTGAGGTAGTGATGATGATAGTGAGTAGTGTGGTAGTTATGATGATGGTGGGTAGTGATGATGGTGAGTAGTGAGGTAGTGATGATGATAGTGAGTAGTGTGGTAGTGATGATGATAGTGAGTAGTGTGGTAGTGATGATGGTGAGTAGTGTGGTAGTGATGATGTTTATGAGTAGTGGTAGTGATGATGGTGGGTAGAGATGATGGTGAGTAGTGATGATAGTGAGTAGTGAGGAAGTGATGATGTTAGTGAGTAGTGAGGAAATGATGATGGTGGTGAGTAGAGAAGTAGTGATGATGATGGTGAGTAGTGAGGTAGTGATGATGGTGAGTAGTGTGGTAGTGATGGTGAGTAGTGAGGTAATGATGATGATGGTGAGTAGAGAGGTAGTGATAATGGTGAGGTAGTGATGACGATGGTGAGTAGTGAGGTAATGATGATGATGGTGAGTAGAGAGGTAGTGATGATGATGGTGAGGTAGTGATGATGATAGTGAGTAGGGAGGTAATGATGATGGTGAGTAGAGAGGTAGTGATGATGATGGTGAGGTAGTGATGATGATGGTGAGTAGGGAGGTAATGATGATGATGGTGAGTAGAGAGGTAGTGATGATGATGATGAGGTAGTGATGAAGGTGGTGAGTAGAGAAGTAGTGATGATAGTGAGTAGTGTGGTAGTGATGGTGAGTAGTGAGGTAATGATGATGATGGTGAGTAGAGAGGTAGTGATAATGATGGTGAGGTAGTGATGATGATGGTGAGTAGAGAGGTAGAGAGGTAGTGATGATGATGGTGAGTAGAGAGGTAGTGATGATGATGGTGAGGTAGTAATGATGATGGTGAGTAGGGAGGTAGTGATGACGTTAGTGAGTAGTGTGGTAGTGATGATGTTAGTGAGTAGTGAGGTAGTGATGATGGTGAGTAGTTTGGTAGTGATGGTGAGTAGTGAGGTAATGATGATGATGGTGAGTAGAGAGGTAGTGATGATGATGGTGAGGTAGTGATGATGATGGTGAGTAGGGAGGTAATGATGATGATGGTGAGTAGAGAGGTAGTGATGATGATGATGAGGTACTGATGATGGTGGTGAGTAGAGAAGTAGTGATGATGGTGAGTAGTGTGGTAGTGATGGTGAGTAGTGAGGTAATGATGATGATGGTGAGTAGAGAGGTAGTGATAATGATGGTGAGGTAGTGATGATGATGGTGAGTAGAGAGGTAGTGATGATGATGGTGAGGTAGTGATGATAATGGTGAGTAGAGAGGTAGTGATGATGATGGTGAGGTAGTAATGATGATGGTGAGTAGGGAGGTAGTGATGACGTTAGTGAGTAGTGTGGTAGTGATGATGTTAGTGAGTAGTGAGGTAGTGATGATGGTGAGTAGTTTGGTAGTGATGGTGAGTAGTGAGGTAATGATGATGATGGTGAGTAGAGAGGTAGTGATGATGATGGTGAGGTAGTGATGATGATGGTGAGTAGGGAGGTAGTGATGATGTTAGTGAGTAGTGTGGTAGTGATGATGTTAGTGAGTAGTGAAGTATATATATAGGTAAGGTTAGATTAGGTTAGGTTAGGTTTAATTAGGTTAGATTAGTTTAGGCTAAGAAATAGGCTATTTTTGTTGAAATAAAAATAGGGCAGTAATTGTTGGTAGCGTGTCTTCTCTGTTCACGTAGCAGTATATAGGTATCCAGGAGTTAGTTAGATTACCTTAGGTTAGGTTAGTTTAGGCTAGGAAATAGGCTAGGTTTGTAGAAAAAGAAATAGAAGAAGGGCTGTAATTGTAGGTAGCGTTTCCTATCACCGAATACATCTATTCACCTAACAGTAAATAGGTATCCAGGAGTTAGTTACGTTAGGTTAGGTTATGTTAGATTAGGTTTGGTTAGGTTAGATTAGGTTAGGTTGGTTTAGGGTAGGTTTGTAGAAGTAGGGCTGTAATTGTTGGTAGCCTTTCCTATCACCGAATGTCTCTGTTCACCTAGCAGTAAATAGGTATCCAGGAGTTAGTAAGCTAGCTACTTGGGACGTGGTGAGTGAGTGAGGGTTAGTCACTAGTTGGACCTTGTGGGGTGATGGGTGTTGGAGACCACTATAAGCCTAACATGTATAAAGTGCCTGTCTGCCTGTCCCCCGACTCAATGATGTTACAAGTATTGACTAAATGAAGCCTAAGAGAGCATATGCAAGGCCTAAGATGAGTCATTTGTCAGCAGCAACTTGTGCGAGATCTATGGCAGCGGTGGCATCCCAACATTTCTATTTTGGAGCAACAGTAGTAGTAGTAGTAGTAGTAGTAGTAGTAGTAGTAGTAGTAGTAGTAATAGTAGTCCATTTGTTGTTGGTTAATTTGACTAAATAGTTGCAATAAGTACTATCATTAATGGAGAATTGGCTGCTATGTGTGAGTATCCTCCGCCTGCCTGCCCGCCGCAGTTACCATTATCTTGACTCACTCACTCACTCACTCACATGTGATTACTTACTACTTGTATACAATAGCAACGGCCATACTACCTACCAACCTATCAACTTGAGAACACTGCGTCTCCTCCCATACATCTGTCAGGTTAAACACCGTTGACTTTGGTTAGTACTTGGATGGGTGACCTGCCTTTGAACACCAACTGCTGCTGCTGTTAGTATACATATTTGGGCAGTCTCTGTGGGTCAGTGTGTGTGTGTGTGTGTGTGTGTGTGTGTGTGTGTGTGTGTGTGTGTGTGTGTGTGTGTGTGGGTGTGTGTGTGTGTGTGTGTGTGTGTGTGTGTGTGTGTGCGCGCATAAGAGGCTGGTACATAAGCTGGAGAGACAGGCAGGTGTAGCTGGTAAGGTGCTCCAGTTAATAAGGGATTATCTAAGCAATAGGAAGCAGAGAGTTACGGTGAGGGGTGAGACCTCCAATTGGCGTGAAGTCACCAGTGGAGTCCCACAGGGCTCTGTACTCGGTCCTCTCTTCTTTCTGATATATGTAAATGATCTCCCGGAGGGTATCGATTCATTTCTCTCAATGTTTGCGGACGCTGCTAAAATTATGAGAAGGATTAAAACAGAAGAGGACTGTTTGAGGCTTCAAGAAGACCAAGACAAGCTGAAGGAATGGTCGAACAAATGGTTGTTAGAGTTTAACCCAACCAAATGTAATGTAATGAAGATAGGTGTAGGGAGCAGGAGGCCAGATACAAGGTATCATCTGGGAGAGGAAATTCTTCATTAGTCAGAGAAGGAAAAAGACTTGGGGGTTGATATCACGCCAAACCTGTCTCCTGCAGCACATATCAAGCGGATAACATCAGCGGCATATGCCAGGCTGGCCAACATACGAACGGCATTCAGAAACTTGTGTAAAGAATCATTCAGAACTTTGTATACCACATATGTCAGGCCAATCCTGGAGTATGCAGCCCCAGCATGGAGTCCATATCTAGTCAAGGATAAGACTAAACTGGAAAAGGTTCAAAGGTTTGCCACCAGACTAGTAACCGAGCTGAGAGGTATGAGCTACGAGGAGAGACTACGGGAATTAAACCTCACTTCGGTGGAAGACAGAAGAGTTAGGGGGGACATGATCACCACATTTAAGATTCTGAAGGGAATTGATAGGGTAGATAAAGACAGTCTATTTAGCACAAGGGGACACAGGTGGAAACTGAGTGCCCAAATGAGCCACAGAGATATTGGAAAGAACTTTTTTAGTGTCAGAGTGGTTGACAAATGGAATGCATTAGGAGGTGATGTGGTGGAGGCTGACTCCATACACAGTTTCAAGTGTAGATATGATAGAGCCCAATAGGCTCAGGAATCTGTACACCTGTTGATTGACGGTTGAGAGGCGGAACCAAAGAGCCAGAGCTCAACCCCCGCAAACACAACTAGGTTAGTACAACTAGGTGAGTACACACACACACACACACACACACACACGTCAGTTAGCCTAAATTCTCCAATATTCATTCATAAAACTGCCTCACGGGACTGCAACCTTACCAAACAAAGCTGTCAGGTATTTCTGTCAACACAAATTAACAACTTCACATCTCAATCATTGCAACTGTTGATAAATAGACACTAACTAACCTTGCTATGAGATGTAAATACAAGTGCCAAATTTGATTCAGACGGCAACTCCAGCGTGGCCTAGTCGGATAGAACAAGTTCCTAATCCGGATAGATCTGCGTTCGAGCCTGTCGGAACGGTTGCAAGTACAGGGCACAGATTTCTCTGTGTGTCCCCTCCTGTAGGAGCATCAGTTTCGATAGATTCTCTGGATAGCCGAAGATTGATTGACCGACTCCTTGGAATGTGGGGAAGGGTTGAAGTCCGGGGGGCCACGGACGGATACCTGGATCCACTGACCTCGGGCAGGTCTTTCAATCCACCTGGATTTCAGGTGGGGAGAAGGGAGGCAATTTGGGTCGACACAAATAGCTTCCTGGACCCAAAACCCCTTGGATACACGGACACGGACACTCACACGGACACGCACACGGACACTCATGGACTCTGACACGAACCGAAGGTTCGTGTCAGATAATAAAAAGGGAGTTGATAATATAATAAGGTTGTATAATAATAATATAATATATAATAATAACAATATAATAATATAATAACATAATTAGGTTGCTCAGGTTGGTTGGTTAGGTTAGGTTGCTTAGGTTAGGTTGCTCAGGTTAGGTTGCTCAGGTTCGGTTGCTCAGGTTCAGTTGCTCAGGTTGGTTGGTTAGGTTAGGTTGCTTAGGTTAGGTTGCTCAGGTTCGGTTGCTCAGGTTCGGTTGCTCAGGTTTGGTTGCTCAGGTTGGTTGGTTAGGTTAGGTTGCTTAGGTTAGGTTGCTCAGGTTCGGTTGCTCAGGTTCGGTTGCTCAGGTTAGGTTGCTCAGGTTAGGTTGCTCAGGTTAGGTTGCTCAGGTTAGGTTAGGTTGCTCAGGTTAGGTTAGGTTGCTCAGGTTAAGTTGGTTAGGCAGGTTGCTCAGGTTAGGTTGCTCAACCTTAGGTTAGGTTAGTTTACATTGCTTAGGTTGGTTGGTTACGTTGGTTGGTTGGTTACGTTGGTTGGTTGGTTAGGTTGGATAGTTAGGTTGGTTGGTTAGGTTGGTTGGTTAGGTTAGATAGCTTAGGTTGCTTGGTTAGGTTAGATAGCTTAGGTAGGTTGGTTAGGTTAGTTAGGTTGGTTGGTTGGTTGGATAGCTTAGGTTGGTTGGTTGGTTAGGTTGCTTGGTTAGGTTGCTTGGTTAGGTTGCTTGGTTAGGTTAGATAGCTTAGGTTGCTTGGTTAGGTTAGATAGCTTAGGTTGGTTGGTTAGGTTAGATAGCTTAGGTTGGTTGGTTAGGTTAGTTAGGTTGGTTGGTTGGATAGCTTAGGTTATTTAGGTTGCTTGGTTAGGTTAGATAGCTTAGGTTGGTTGGTTAGGTTAGTTAGGTTGGTTGGTTGGATAGCTTAGGTTGGTTGGTTGGTTGGATAGGTTGGTTGGTTGGTTGGATAGCTTAGTTAGGTTGGTTACGTTGGTTACGTTGGATAGCTTAGTTAGGTTGGTTACGTTGGTTACGTTGGATGGTTACGTTGGTTAGGATGGTTGGTTAGTGATGGTTGGTAGGTTAGTTTAGGTTGGGTTGGTTAGTTAGGTTGCTTGGTTAGGTTGGTTGATTAGGTTCTTTGGTTCGGTTGGTTGATTAGGTTCTTTGGTTAGGTTGGTTGGTAAGGTTGCTTGGTTAGGTTGGTTGATTAGGTTCTTCGGTTAGGTTGGTTGGTTAGGTTAGGTTGCTTAGGTTGGTTGCTTAGGTTGGTTGCTTAGGTTGCTTAGGTTGGTTGGTTAGGTTAGATAGCTTAGGTTGGTTGGTTAGGTTGGTTGGTTAGGTTGGTTGGTTAGGTTGGTTGGCTAGGTTAGATAGCTTACGTTGGTTAGGTTGCTTGGTTAGGTTGGTTGGTTAGGTTGGTTGGTTAGGTTGGTTGGCTAGGTTAGATAGCTTACGTTGGTTAGGTTGGTTGGTTAGGTTCCTTGGTTAGGTTGGTTGGTTAGGTTGCTTGGTTAGGTTGGTTGGTTAGGTTGGTTGGTTAGGTTAGATAGCTTAGGTTGGTTGGTTAGGTTAGATAGCTTAGGTTGGTTGGTTAGGTTAGATAGCTTACGTTGGTTGGTTAGGTTGGTTGGTTAGGTTAGATAGCTTACGTTTGTTAGGTTGGTTGGTTAGGTTGGTTGGTTAGGTTGGTTGGTTAACCAACCAACTTACGTTGGTTAGCTTACGTTGGTTAGGTTATATAGCCTAAGTTGGTTGGTTAGGTTGGTTGGTTAGGTTAGATTGCTTAGGTTGGTTGGTTAGTTAGGTTGGTTAGGTTAGTTGGTTGGATAGCTTAGGTTGGTTGGTTAGGTTGGTTGGTTAGGTTAGGTTGGGCTGGTTGGTTAGGTTAGGTTGGTTGGTTTGGTTGGTTGGTTTGGTTGGTTGGTTAGGTTGGTTGGTTGGTTAGGTTGGTTGATTAGGTTCTTTGGTTAGGTTAGGTTGGTTGGTTAGGTTCCTTGGTTAGGTTGCTTGGGTAGGTTTCTTGGTTAGGTTAGATAGCTTAGGTTGGTTGGTTAGGTTAGTTAGGTTGGTTGGTTAGGTTAAATAGTTTACGTTGGTTGGTTAGTTAGGTTGGTTGGTTGGTTAGGTTGGTTAGGTTAGGTTGGTTAGGTTGGTTAGGTTGGTTGGTTAGGTTAAGTTGGTTACGTTATTACGTTGGTTAGGTTGGTTGGTTACGTTGGTTAGGATGGTTGGTTACGTTGGTTAGGTTGGTTGGTTGGTTAGGTTAGTTTGGTTGGTTAGGTTAGGTTAGTTTGGTTGGTTGGTTAGGTTAGGTTGGTTGGTTAGGTTGCTTGGTTAGGTTGCTTGGTTAGGTTGGTTGATTAGGTTCTTTGGTTAGGTTGGTTGGTTAGGTTGCTTGGTTAGGTTGGTTGGTTAGGTTGCTTGGTTAGGTTAGATAGCTTAGGTTGGTTGGTTAGGTTAGATAGTTTAGGTTGGTTGGTTAGGTTAGATAGCTAATGTTGGTTGGATAGGTTGGTTGGATAGGTTTGTTGGTTAGGTTAGATAGCTTAGGTTGTTTGGTTAGGTTGGTTAGTTAGTTAGGTTTGTTAGGTTTGTTAGGTTGGTTAGGTTGGTTAGGTTAGGTTGCTTGGTTAGGTTGGTTGGTTAGGTTGGTTGGTTAGGTTGGTTGGTTGGTTAGGTTAGGTTGGTTAGGTTAGGTTGGTTAGGTTAGGTTGGTTAGGTTAGATAGCTTAGGTTGGTTGGTTAGGTTAGATAGCTTAGGTTGGTTGGTTAGGTTAGATAGCTAAGGTTGGTTGGATAGGTTGGTTGGATAGGTTGGTTGGTTAGGTTAGATAGCTTAGGTTGTTTGGTTAGGCTGGTTGGTTAGTTAGGTTGGTTTGTTAGGTTGGTTAGGTTGGTTGGTTGGTTGGTTAGGTTAGGTTGGTTGGTTAGGTTGGTTGGTTAGGTTGGTTGGTTAGGTTGGTTGGCTAGGTTAGATAGCTTACGTTGGTTAGGTTGCTTGGTTAGGTTGGTTGGTTAGGTTGGTTGGTTAGGTTGGTTGGCTAGGTTAGATAGCTTACGTTGGTTAGGTTGGTTGGTTTGGTTCCTTGGTTAGGTTGGTTGGTTAGGTTGCTTGGTTAGGTTTGTTGGTTAGGTTGGTTGGTTAGGTTAGATAGCTTAGGTTGGTTGGTTAGGTTAGATAGCTTAGGTTGGTTGGTTAGGTTAGATAGCTTACGTTGGTTGGTTAGGTTGGTTGGTTAGGTTAGATAGCTTACGTTGGTTAGGTTGGTTGGTTAGGTTGCTTGGTTAGGTTGGTTGGTTACGTTGCTTGGTTAGGTTAGATAGCTTAAGTTGGTTGGTTAGGTTGGTTGGTTAGGTTAGATTGCTTAGGTTGGTTGGTTAGTTAGGTTGGTTAGGTTAGTTGGTTGGATAGCTTAGGTTGGTTGGTTAGATTGGTTGGTTAGGTTAGGTTGGGCTGGTTGGTTAGGTTAGGTTGGTTGGTTTGGTTGGTTGGTTTGGTTGGTTGGTTAGGTTGGTTGGTTAGGTTGGTTGATTAGGTTCTTTGGTTAGGTTAGGTTGGTTGGTTAGGTTGCTTGGTTAGGTTGGTTGATTAGGTTCTTTGGTTAGGTTGCTTGGTTTTGTTGGTTGGTTAGTTGCTTGGTTAGGTTAGATAGCTAAGGTTGGTTAGGTTAGATAGCTTAGGTTGGTTGGTTAGGTTAGATAGCTTAGGTTGGTTGGTTAGGTTAGATAGCTTAGGTTGGTTGGTTAGGTTAGATAGCTTAGGTTAGATAGCTAAGGTTGGTTGGATAGGTTGGTTGGTTAGGTTGGTTGGTTAGTTAGGTTGGTTTGTTAGGTTGGTTAGGTTGGTTGGTTAGGTTGGTTGGTTAGGTTGGTTGGTTAGGTGTGTTAGGTTGGTTGGTTAGGTTAGATAGCTTATGTTAGTTAGGTTGGTTGGTTGGTTAGGTTCCTTGGTTAGGTTCCTTGGTTAGGTTGCTTGGGTAGGTTGCTTGGTTAGGTTAGATAGCTTAGGTTGGTTGGTTAGGTTAGTTAGGTTGGTTGGTTAGGTTAAATAGTTTACGTTGGTTGGTTAGTTAGGTTGGTTGGTTGGTTAGGTTGGTTAGGTTAGGTTGGTTAGGTTGGTTAGGTTGGTTGGTTAGGTTAAGTTGGTTACGTTATTACGTTGGTTAGGTTGGTTGGTTACGGTGGTTAGGATGGTTGGTTACGTTGGTTAGGTTGGTTGGTTGGTTAGGTTAGTTTGGTTGGTTAGGTTAGGTTAGTTTGGTTGGTTGGTTAGGTTAGGTTGGTTGGTTAGGTTGCTTGGTTAGGTTGCTTGGTTAGGTTGGTTGATTAGGTTCTTTGCTTAGGTTGGTTGGTTAGGTTGCTTGGTTAGGTTGGTTGGTTAGGTTGCTTGGTTAGGTTAGATAGCTTAGGTTGGTTGGTTAGGTTAG
>NW_027189149.1:1320540-1348040 GCF_040958095.1 Procambarus clarkii | reverse complement strand
CACCATTACCCTCTCCTCTGTTCCCTCGTCTTCCCCACCATCCCCCCTCTCGTCCTCCCCACCATTCTAAACTACCTCATCCCATGCATTCCATGATGGTCTGATGCTTCCATCTGAAAATTGGGAACATCAAAAGATCTGACTTTCCCAATTTTCTGATGGGAACATCAAATGATCTGATATTCCCATCACTGAAAAATAAAAACAGATAAAAAAAATGATATGAAAAAAATAGAAAATAAAATATACTCATGAAATGAACAGAATGGTTAACAACGCAGCTCAATTGCAATGCAATGTCACAATAACATTTAATAACAATAACATTTAAATATACTTTAAGATATAATCTAGAAGAAAATAAGGATATTGAAACGGTTCATGAACTCTATTTCAATAAAGGACACTATGGGGAACTTTGAAAAATAGTTATTGAGTATAATTAGACAGACTTGTTGCTAGGCAGAGGAGTAATGAGATATATGGCAAATTTTGCAAAATTTACAATGAAGGTACACAAACATTCATACCCAAACAAAGCAAAATGCTAGGTAAGAACAAAGCATTTGGCCCGTAGGAGAAAGGAGATACCCACAAGACTAGAATACAAGTCATTAACAAGCATGCAAGTATAATACATAATACATGCAGACATATATAATCCAAAAAAATGTCAAATTTACGTACTTATTATTACATTACAAATATCCAAGGTTTTGAAGACACGTTTCCTCTTGCGCCCAACGAGTGAATACTGAGACCAGACCCCATAGGTCCCTATCCTCCTCATCATTCGTCTCACTGTGTCTCCACAGCTTGCACCGCCCATTTGAGACAGCGTCTGGACCTGTTAAAATAATGCATAAGCTGTAAGGTAATAGAGAATAATATATATCTTTCAATCTCAACATTAGATTTTCTAATTTCCAACTGTATTAAATAAATAGCATTAAAATATTTTCCTTCTTAACTATTACAAAAATCAACGAATTTGAGTAACTTTTGCTTTTGTTTTATTTGTACCTTAAACATAACACTGAACAATCAATTATGTGCCACCCCACCTTCCTTCATCTGCAAAAAAAATAATCAAAAGACATATGTACAAGGCTAAAAAAATTCAGCAACACTTACCATACTCAGGCTAAAAGAATTAAGCAACACTTACCATACTCTTTTTATATTCACTGTTAACTTTTAGCTCATGTGACAGACTTTCCACCTGCTCAACAGTTTCAAGTGGGGATGGAAGAATGTCTTCCAGGATTGGTATATCTCCATGTGTTTTTGACATATGGGTTTCCGTCATTTTGACAATATTCAGGATATCCCCTGATAAAAATGTCAATTTTGATAATTCCTTCATTATGTATTCCATTTTTTCTGTTACTGCAAAAAAATAATTCATCAACAGCATTGTGTGTAACACCATTCTTGTTTACCCACTGAATTAATAAATTCTGTGGGTAAACAAGTGAATGATGATTATCATGGTCATCATTCTCCTCCTCACTTTGAGAATTAGATAATACATCATGAATATCAGTAAGATTCATGTGTAAATCATCAATTTCAGAGCCTAATCCATACTCTTGATTTGACTCGGCTTCAAAAGAACTAATGTCATTGTCTGACGACTCAATCTCTGAACTTGATGCTGCCTCAGTAAGATTAATGGGTTCACTAGTGTGTACAGCTGTATTTGGATGCATTTTGTGTATACGTTTTAGCCTTCTTGATACTTGCATCCATCTGTTGTTGTATTGGAGTCGCTTTTTTCGCTTATACTCGTACATTCTGTTAAAGAGTGTCAAATTTCTACATTAGACTACCATATTACCTATATTATTGTTAATAATGTATTGACAGATGCAATATGTATTAAAATTCTAAAAATAAGTCATTCATTATATACAATGTGTGATAATTAAAGCTGGTGCATATAACATCCTTGTCAGGCACATGCAAAAGTGAACACTTCCAGAATTGGAGACATGCAGAAATGTAACATATGGAAATAGAGGCATGCCAAAACAAAGACATGCATAAATTCAAATTCTTATCGAAATAATTTCTAGTGATTATTATATAAATTATTCCATCAGTACTAGATCAAATATTCAATACCATCCTCCCATTGGAAAGAGTAATCATGTCCTGTTGGACATTAATTATATGTTGAGATATAATCTAAAAGAAAATAGGGACATTGAAATTGTTGTTAAACTCTATTTCAATAAAGGACACTATAGGGAACCTAGAACCCTGTATTACAAGTGTAAGTGATAATTTTGGAAAATTTAATTAAAGCTAATTGTGTAGGACACCTGGAGATATGGTGCCCATATCTAAAGAATCACATCAACTGGTAAAGGTATAGACTTGCCAATAAGTGGCTCCCAGGTTAGAGGCATAAAATGCCAAAACTAGATGGTAGAATAAAAAGAAGATATTGTAAAAGGTAACCAAACAAAGATGCCACAGAAATATTAGAAAATTAACTTTCGCAAGCAGCGTGGTAGACATGGTTGGAACAAGTTAGGTGAGAGGGTGGTGGAGGCCAAAACCATAATCATAATCATCTGTATCAAACCTTATTACAGGTAAAACCAGTAGGCAGTCTACTGTATTTTATCAAACCGTTATTAGTATAATAGATCTCGTAATAATTTTGCAAAAATAATGGCATTTACTATTTTTAAAAGATTATTAGCAAATTTACAGAAATGGTGCATTCGGAAGACAAAACCAATTTTTCACTTTTGACAATTGAGCACCTGCTACATCCAGATTCTAGGGAGGAAAGGAAGGACGATCTTACTGGATCCCATAGCCTCTCCGAGGCACAAACCAGGCTTTTACATAACCCCCCCCCCCTGCACCCGAGCTTTTTAAAATAGTAAATGCCATTATTTTTGCAAAATTATTACGAGATCTATTATACTAATAACGGTAAATAAATAATAAATAGTAAATAAATCAATACTTACTAAATTTTGTCTATTATGTAGCAAAGAAGCAGGTCTACGGAAGGCTTTTCTGTTGAGTTCGAAGCCCAGATTACTCGTGGTCTCTGAAATAAGTTAAGATTATAAGTATAAAATTTATAAAACCAAATAATAAATCCGGTATTGCTCAATTTCAGATGCAGACGTACTGAATGATATATCAGACTGTCAGCATGGTATTCGATCTGGAAGGTCCAGTGTAACGAATTTGCTCAGTTTCTATGATCGAGCCACAGAGATCTATAAAGAATTCTGATCAAGAAAGAGATCTAGGGGTGGTTTTAGATAGAAAACTATAACCTGAGGATCATATTAAGAACATTCTGCGAGGGGGCCTATGCTACACTTTTTAACTTTAGAATTGCTTTTAAATACATAGGTCAAAAAGTTTTAAAAGTTTTAAAAGTTTTTTAAACCTCTCGTGTATCATGAGTGTGTTAAAGCTTCAGATGGTGCATTCAGATGATGAATATTACCTAGTTCCTTCATCTGGGAAGAATGAACACATATTGGTGCATTCGGATGATAAAAACTAACTACTGTAGTTCAATTGATCAACAGACTGTATATCATATGCAGACTGTATGTGGATCTGCGGGCCACTCCAAACAACAGCCTGGTGGACCAAGCTCCACCAGGCCTAAAGCACAAAGTGATATAGATGTGATAGAGAAACTAGGTCAAATGGAGGAGTAGGTCTGTATATTAAACAGCACCTGACGTGCACAGAGCTACTAAACTCAATGTGGTGGTAGAGTGGTGGGGGGGGGGGAAACATTGCAGAAAAAAACAAATACAATTTGGTCAACAAAACAGCATTGTTTAAAATAGAAGACATGGGTTGTCATTTTGGGGGTAAGGTAGGTTACATTGAGTTAATTAGTTAGTACTTAGTTTTTATCTTAAACTGGTTGGGAGAGGTACAGTGTTGCTGTGCTGGTGAAAGAACACCTAAAGGTAAATTAAATAATGATTGCGAATCCACAAGAAGTTGACATAATATCGCTAGAGATCTGCAATCAGGATGATAAACTTTCCTTAAAGAATTTGACAAACACTTGCTGATAGGACATGAAGTAAATGAAATGTATGTCAAGTTTTGTGAAATATATGATAAAAGCACAACAAAATTTGTACCAAAGGAGAGATGCAGAACTAGGAAAAGGGGTTTGTTCAACAGAAATTGCGAGAGGGCCTGAGACCCAAACACACACAAATGGAATCAATATATAGCAAGAGGCCAAACCCCCAAACATACAAGCGATGCAAAGATGCGAGAAACAGCAGCAGCATTAAGGAGAGGGACTTAAGGACCATAAATAAAGTGTGAAAATAAACTCGAGTAAATTTTTTTAACTACTCTCGACAGTGAAGAAAAACAAATATTCAGACGATTTGTGTTAGAATCATTAATCTTACACTTTCGGTCATATTCAACAACACAAATACATACACACACATTCCTGTTGCTGTAGCAAGTGAAGAATTACACACACAGATCACAATAACGTGATGCATCAAATGAACAAATCCACAAGGGCCGTGACGAGGATTCGAACCTGCGTCCGGGAGCATCCCAGACACTGCCTTAATCGACTGAGCTACAACAGGGTAAAAGGGTTGAAACCGAAGTTCTACTGAACTTACTGGATCCCATAGCCTCTCCGAGGCACAAACCAGGCTTTTACACAACCCCCCCCCCCCTGCACCCGAGCTATGTCAACAGGCCGTTCTCCCTCTTCGCCCTTCCGAATGCACCATATCAGTAAATTTTTTAATAATCTTTTAAAAATAGTAAATGCCACTATTTTTGCAAAATTATTACGAGATCTATTATTCTATAGAATAATGCATATAAATGCATATATGCATATAAATACAAAACATAAATACAAAACAAGTAAATGTAAATAATTTTACCTTGCACCTAGATCCACCAAGCCTGTATGGCGCGCGTTTCAGTACTTCGGAAATCTAGAACTATCTTGAATCTCTAATCTGCAATGAAACAATACATATTATTGCACTTACCAAAACATGGATGAATGTAGAAAATACAGAACTATTAGCTGAATATCAAATAAATGGATTTAATCTATTTCACACAGATAGATATATTAGACCGTGTATATTAGGTAATACCTAACATACACGCCTCCACACACACTACATTTGAAATGTAGTCTCAAAAAGACTACATTTCCACAGCAAAGATTACTCCATAAAAAAATAATTAAATTATTGACCAACATGAGAGAGGGTTAGCCAACATGAGAGGGTTGTGTTGATTGCCTGAAAATATTTAAATTGTTTAATGTATTGAATGGCATTTTTCAAGTTACAACATTTTTCAAATTACTGAACTAGGTTCTAGGCTTTGCTAGGCTTAATTCAATTATTACAGATAAGCCTAACCTAGCCTAGAACCCAGTGGGTTTTCTTCCTATTGGGGAGTGTTGTACATGCCTCGCCTCCACATACACACTAGCACAGCCAGGCCTCGCCTCCACATACACACTAGCACAGCCAGGCCTCGCCTCCACATACACACTAGCACAGCCAGGCCTCGCCTCCACATACACACTAGCACAGCCAGGCCTCGCCTCCACATACACACTAGCACAGCCAGGCCTCGCCTCCACATACACACTAGCACAGCCAGGCCTCGCCTCCACATACACACTAGCACAGCCAGGCCTCGCCTCCACATACACACTAGCACAGCCAGGCCTCGCCTCCACATACACACTAGCACAGCCAGGCCTCGCCTCCACATACACCAGCACAGCCAGGCCTCGCCTCCACATACACACTAGCACAGCCAGGCCTCGCCTCCACATACACACTAGCACAGCCAGGCCTCGCCTCCACATACACACTAGCACAGCCAGGCCTCGCCTCCACATACACACTAGCACAGCCAGGCCTCGCCTCCACATACACACTAGCACAGCCAGGCCTCGCCTCCACATACACCAGCACAGCCAGGCCTCGCCTCCACATACACACTAGCACAGCCAGGCCTCGCCTCCACATACACACTAGCACAGCCAGGCCTCGCCTCCACATACACACTAGCACAGCCAGGCCTCGCCTCCACATACACACTAGCACAGCCAGGCCTCGCCTCCACATACACACTAGCACAGCCAGGCCTCGCCTCCACATACACTACATTTGAAATGTAGTCTCAAAAAGACTACATTTCAACAGCAAAGATTACTCCATAAAAAAATAATTAAATTATTGACCAACATGAGAGAGGGTTAGCCAACATGAGAGGGTTGTGTTGATTGCCTGAAAATATTTAAATTGTTTAATGTATTGAATTGCATTTTTCAAGTTACAACATTTTTTAAATTACTGAACTAGGTTCTAGGCTTTGCTAGGCTTAATTCAATTATTACAGATAAGCCTAACCTAGCCTAGAACCCAGTGGGTTTTCTTCCTATTGGGGAGTGTTGTACATGCCTAGCCTCCACATACACACTAGCACAGCCAGGCCTCGCCTCCACATACACACAAGCACAGCCAGGCCTCGCCTCCACATACACACTAGCACAGCCAGGCCTCGCCTCCACATACACACTAGCACAGCCAGGCCTCGCCTCCACATACACACTAGCACAGCCAGGCCTCGCCTCCACATACACACTAGCACAGCCAGGCCTCGCCTCCACATATACACTAGCACAGCCAGGCCTCGCCTCCACATACACACTAGCACAGCCAGGCCTCGCCTCCACATACACCAGCACAGCCAGGCCTCGCCTCCACATACACACTAGCACAGCCAGGCCTCGCCTCCACATACACACTAGCACAGCCAGGCCTCGCCTCCACATACACACTAGCACAGCCAGGCCTCGCCTCCACATACACACTAGCACAGCCAGGCCTCGCCTCCACATACACACTAGCACAGCCAGGCCTCGCCTCCACATACACCAGCACAGCCAGGCCTCGCCTCCACATACACACTAGCACAGCCAGGCCTCGCCTCCACATACACACTAGCACAGCCAGGCCTCGCCTCCACATACACACTAGCACAGCCAGGCCTCGCCTCCACATACACACTAGCACAGCCAGGCCTCGCCTCCACATACACACTAGCACAGCCAGGCCTCGCCTCCACATACACTACATTTGAAATGTAGTCTCAAAAAGACTACATTTCAACAGCAAAGATTACTCCATAAAAAAATAATTAAATTATTGACCAACATGAGAGAGGGTTAGCCAACATGAGAGGGTTGTGTTGATTGCCTGAAAATATTTAAATTGTTTAATGTATTGAATTGCATTTTTCAAGTTACAACATTTTTTAAATTACTGAACTAGGTTCTAGGCTTTGCTAGGCTTAATTCAATTATTACAGATAAGCCTAACCTAGCCTAGAACCCAGTGGGTTTTCTTCCTATTGGGGAGTGTTGTACATGCCTAGCCTCCACATACACACTAGCACAGCCAGGCCTCGCCTCCACATACACACTAGCACAGCCAGGCCTCGCCTCCACATACACACTAGCACAGCCAGGCCTCGCCTCCACATACACACTAGCACAGCCAGGCCTCGCCTCCACATACACACTAGCACAGCCAGGCCTCGCCTCCACATACACACTAGCACAGCCAGGCCTCGCCTCCACATACACACTAGCACAGCCAGGCCTCGCCTCCACATACACACTAGCACAGCCAGGCCTCGCCTCCACATACACCAGCACAGCCAGGCCTCGCCTCCACATACACACTAGCACAGCCAGGCCTCGCCTCCACATACACACTAGCACAGCCAGGCCTCGCCTCCACATACACACTAGCACAGCCAGGCCTCGCCTCCACATACACACTAGCACAGCCAGGCCTCGCCTCCACATACACACTAGCACAGCCAGGCCTCGCCTCCACATACACCAGCACAGCCAGGCCTCGCCTCCACATACACACTAGCACAGCCAGGCCTCGCCTCCACATACACACTAGCACAGCCAGGCCTCGCCTCCACATACACACTAGCACAGCCAGGCCTCGCCTCCACATACACACTAGCACAGCCAGGCCTCGCCTCCACATACACACTAGCACAGCCAGGCCTCGCCTCCACATACACTACATTTGAAATGTAGTCTCAAAAAGACTACATTTCAACAGCAAAGATTACTCCATAAAAAAATAATTAAATTATTGACCAACATGAGAGAGGGTTAGCCAACATGAGAGGGTTGTGTTGATTGCCTGAAAATATTTAAATTGTTTAATGTATTGAATGGCATTTTTCAAGTTACAACATTTTTTAAATTACTGAACTAGGTTCTAGGCTTTGCTAGGCTTAATTCAATTATTACAGATAAGCCTAACCTAGCCTAGAACCCAGTGGGTTTTCTTCCTATTGGGGAGTGTTGTACATGCCTAGCCTCCACATACACACTAGCACAGCCAGGCCTCGCCTCCACATACACACTAGCACAGCCAGGCCTCGCCTCCACATACACACTAGCACAGCCAGGCCTCGCCTCCACATACACACTAGCACAGCCAGGCCTCGCCTCCACATACACACTAGCACAGCCAGGCCTCGCCTCCACATACACACTAGCACAGCCAGGCCTCGCCTCCACATACACACTAGCACAGCCAGGCCTCGCCTCCACATACACACTAGCACAGCCAGGCCTCGCCTCCACATACACCAGCACAGCCAGGCCTCGCCTCCACATACACACTAGCACAGCCAGGCCTCGCCTCCACATACACACTAGCACAGCCAGGCCTCGCCTCCACATACACCAGCACAGCCAGGCCTCGCCTCCACATACACACTAGCACAGCCAGGCCTCGCCTCCACATACACACTAGCACAGCCAGGCCTCGCCTCCACATACACACTAGCACAGCCAGGCCTCGCCTCCACATACACACTAGCACAGCCAGGCCTCGCCTCCACATACACCAGCACTGCCAGGCCTCGCCTCCACATACTCACCAGCACAGCCAGGCCTCGCCTCCACATACACCAGCACTGCCAGGCCTCGCCTCGCCTCCACATACACCAGCACTGCCAGGCCTCGCCTCCACATTTAAACCAACCAAGCCCACAAATACGTTAACATGGACCAGCATTACACCGTCTAACATACTCTGTCAGATGTAACAACTAAATTTGTGAATTCAAGACCAAATCTATTGTATAACACAGTGTTAGTACGAGAAAAACATTACTTACATTCGAAGCCGTGTTTTAAAATGGCGGCGGTCTTGTACTGACGCTCCAAACTGTGTGTTCGTTTGCGTATGATGAACGTGTGACAATTTACTACAACAATTATTTAATTATTCTTATTCTTTATTTTAATATTTTTAGGGTACATGAAATTTCAAACTTATTTGCACACAATAATATAATTGCATTGTCATAACCTTTATATATTACGGAAAATACGATGACATGAACGAAGTCAAAGTGAAGTTGAAGTCAAAGTCATTCGCCGAACGTATTAGTCATTTTTTTTCTCCCAAACGATAGGGGTAACAAATCCACAGAGAATATAAGTGTACAGTAAAGTCAATTTTATTCAGGAAAGTACATACATAGTTGATTTACAAACATAATGTTGGATTTATAGATAGAGCTAGTGCATACAATACCTAAAGCCACTATAGTAGGCATATAGCATTTCAGGCAACCGGGCAGTATATATGGACCCCTTACTCAAATCTCTGAATATGTTAGATATTAAGTCCCTGCACATACTCTCATGTGTATTTTATATATATAAAACGCTGCACTGTAATGTCAATCCTGACCTTAAAAGCTTCCTAGAAGGTTGTAACAGATCCCATGAGCACCACACCAGAAACAAATACCTATTTGATATTCCAAGAGTACGACTTAGTCAAACTAGAAATGCTTTACAAATCAAGAGACCTCGAATGTGGAATGACCTTCCCAATTATGTTAAAAACTGTACCTCTCCCAACCAGTTTAAGATAAATAAAGATAAATTTATAAGTTAAGAAAAATTCCACAAATCAACAACCCTGTTACTGACCCTGTATTTACCCAAGTCTTTCCTAAATCTAAACTTATCCAATTTATACCCATTGTTTCGTGTTCTATCTTGTGTTGACAATTTTAATACCCTATTAATATCCCCTTTGTTATATCTATTCAGGAAATTGTGGTTGATCTCGAACCCATTGATAATGTGACGACTTATACAGAATTTTGTAACTATATCATCAAGATTGTAACCAGCTTAGCTAAATGTAGTGTGGGGTTCAGTCCCTAAGCCCATATATGTGCCTCTCTAACCATTTAGGTTACAGGGCAAAAACATAAAAACAAAGGTAACTGCAGAAGGCCTATTGGCCCATACCAGGCAGCTCCTATCTATAACAGATAAACACTAAGTACTACCTAATTAACTCAATGTAACCTACCAACCTAACCCCCAAAATGTCAATCCATATCTTTTATTTTAAACAATGCTGTTTTGTTGACCAAATTGTATTTTTACTCTTTTTCTGTCATGTTTCTCCCACCCCTGTTTTTTCCCTTTTTTCTTATTTTTTCTCAACATAATTCATACTTTAATTAGGCGGATCAGGACATCACCTGATCAAACACATCAAACATCGTTTGACCACCATCAAACACACACATTTCGTGTGCGTTTGACTACAGTTCTCATTTAGGTATCAAAATATTCCTAAGAAAATAGACTACAATACTGAAACAATCTAAGACAATTATGTGTACTTACCAAAGCAAAGACGATTGTAGTAAAATAAGTTGAGCATTTTATCTCCACTCCACCTCCTTCAGGTACTGATTCCTGAAGTTGCTCAACAGATGTTCCTAGGTGGAGTGAAGCTGATGTAGGTGGTTATTTCTTGTCCACCCAATACACCCTTTTCCTGTGATAAGTGGTGTAATTACAAGGTATGACGCAAAGTGGAACATCGCATGTCTTGCACGCTATACCAGTTTCCTTCTTGATACCCGACTTTGAACACACTTCACACCTGCGACGTTTGGGGATTTTTACCAGCTCATGTTTCAATTTATAGTTCAGGCGAGTCTCTGCTATAACAACACGTCGCTGTTGTCTCTGGGTTGGCAATAAACTACTGTCTGAATCGTCGCTCTCACTATTGTTTTCAAACACTAATGTGGAATATGAATTATCTTCATCAGATTCAGCTTCAGCACTAGGTGTAGACGTGAAGAGAGGGCGCCTCACACCCGACGGGCCAGGTGTTGACGGGTCAGCAGGAGGATACACAGGACCAGTGTCATGATTTATGTCTGGAGCATGAACTAGATGTGGAGATGGTGTAGTTGTTGCAGGCCACTCTGCCTTGTCCAATTTCAATAAAGACCAAATAGCAACTTCATGGAACTAGAGCAGAGTTAGTTTCCTTCGATCATCTGTGTTGGCCTTGTACAATGCATGTACAATGCATTGAGTAAAGACCAAATAGCAACTTCATGGAACTAGAGCAGAGTTAGTTTCCTTCGATCATCTGTGTTGGCCTTGTACAATGCAACCACAAGTTGACATTGAATGTGAATTAACAATGAGACAAGTAAGATTTATACTAATACATTTATACTAACTCTGTTGAGCGTTGACCATTTATACATCAAATCTGTTGATGTGAGCACTTTAGTTTAGTCTGCCGTTTAAAGAAAAAAAGAGCATATCAATGGTATATCACAGAAAACGAATTTATCATAAACTCATGTATTTGTCTTATCATATTGAACTGCATTCATATTTTTAATATATAACAATATGAATATACAAATTTCTGTAAATCCCCTACCTTGTTGGAATCTGTGGAAATGAATGAGCAAATGTGCTGGCTGAAGGCGCTGAAGGAAACCACATTGGTTTCATTTTGGATACAAATGTCCATGGAGATTCAAAATGGAAACTAATTATATAGTTGAACCTGCAGAGAGGAGTTTAAGAATCTGTGTTGAGAGTGATGGACACAGCCTTCACAATTATACTTCAGAGAATGTAAACATCTAAGAGTCATTAGAAATATGTGTAGAATAATAAACCCTACATTGTTTGAGTTAGGGAAAACACCATTTGTGATATATAGATACTATAGCTGTTCCTAAAGATTCACCCTTTTTTGCACCAGCAAGATAACATATAAGATTTTAAGAGTTGACGAATGTTAATATTCTTGTTTGATAAACTGTGAACTTGAGACATAGTTAATAAGAACATATTAACACAACAAAATGTTTTCAGAATCTTTAACACCACTTTCCAGCAACTTATATAATTTATATAAATTATTTTAGAGAATAATACATAAATTATATATTTAAACATGATATAGTGCTTAGTGGAATGTATAAGGAGTCAAATTGTGTTAAAAAGAGCAATTTTTAGAAAATTTGGAAAAATACTTTTTTCTGTTCAAATTATAACTAAATGGATTTTAAAGGTTTCACTCAGCTAATATATATCATTCACAATTTATTAATGAATTTTACAAAAAAACACCATAAATTTTATATTTAAACATGTAAAAACTATTTGTTTTACATTTGGAAGAAAATAATTGTAGAAAAACAATTTATAATTAAACCTTTGTGTTTGGATTTTTTGAGTAAAAGTTTCTCAAAGGCTCTCCTGCACCATTCTCAATGCAAATCATTCCCACACCTATGGGAAGAGATAGGCGAACGTTGTGTAGATGATTTGTGTTTGCTGGGATCATCACTACCACACTACTCACTAACATCATCACTACCTCCCTACTCACCATCATCATCACTACCTCACCATCATCATCACTACCTCTCTACTCACCATCATCATCACTACCTCACCATCATTATCACTACCTCTCTACTCACCATCATCATCATTACCTCACTACTCACCATCACTACCACACTACTCACCATCATCACTACTTCTCTACTCACCACCATCATCATTTCCTCACTACTCACTAACATCATCACTTCCTCACTACTCACCATCATCACTACTCACCATCATCTCTACCCACCATCATCACTACCACTACTCATAAACATCATCACTACCACACTACTCTCCATCATCACTACCACATTACTCACTATCATCATCACTACCACACTACTCACCATCATCACTACCCACCATCATAACTACCACACTACTCTTAACCATCATCACTACCTCACTACTCACCATCATCACTACCACACTACTCACCATCATCACTACCACACTACTCTTAACCATCATCACTACCTCACTACTCACAATCATCATCACTACCTCACCATCATCATCACTACCTCACCATCATCACTATCTCGCCATCATCATCACTACCTCACTACTCACCATCATCACTACCACACTACTCACCATCATCATTACCTCACTACTCACCATTATCATCACTACACTACTCACCATCATCATCACTACCACAATACTCACCATCATCATCACTACCACAATACTCACCATCAACATCACTACCACACTACTTAGCAACACCATCACTACCTCACTACTCACCATCATCACTACCACACTACTCACTATCATCACTTTTATCACTTCTCACCATCACCATCACTACTTCACTACTCACCATCATCATCACTACCACACTATTCACTATCATCATCACTACCACACTACTCACCATCATCATCACTACCACACTACTCACTATCATCACTTTTATCACTTCTCACCATCACCATCACTACCTCACTACTCACCATCATCACTACCTCACCATCATCACTACCTCACCATCATCATCACTACCTCTCTACTCACCATCATCATTATTACCTCACTACTCACCATCATCATCACTACCTCACCATCATTATCACTACCTCTCTACTCACCATCATCATTACCTCACTACTCACCATCACTACCACACTACTCACCATCATCACTACCTCACTACTCACCATCATCATCACTACTTCTCTACTCACCACCATCATTTCCTCACTACTCACTAACATCATTACTTCCTCACTGCTCACCATCATCATCATCATCACTACTCACCATCATCACTACCCTCCATCATCACTACCACACTACTCATAAACATCATCACTACCACACTACTCACCATCATCACTACCACACTACTCGGTGAGTAGTGTGGTAGTTATAGTGAGTAGTGATGATGGTGAGTAGTGAGGTAGTGATGATGGTGAGTAGTGAGGTAGTGATGATGGTGAGTAGTGTGGTAGTGATGATGATAGTGAATAGTGTAGTAGTGATGATGATGTTGAACTGTGGTAGTGATGATGATGGTGAAGTGTGGTAGTGATGATGATGGTGAAGTGTGGTAGTGATGATGATGGTGAAGTGTGGTAGTGATGATGGTGAAGTGTGGTAGTGATGATGGTGAAGTGTGGTAGTGATGATGGTGAAGTGTGGTAGTGATGATGGTGAAGTGTGGTAGTGATGATGGTGAAGTGTGGTAGTGATGATGGTGAAGTGTGGTAGTGATGGTGATGGTGAGTAGTGAGGTAGTGATGATAATAGTGAAGTGTGGTAGTGATGATGATGGTGAGTAGTGTGGTAGTGATGATGATGGTGAGTAGTGAGGTAGTGATGATGTTGGTGAGTAGTGTGGTCGTGATGATAATAGTGAAGTGTGGTAGTGATGATGATGGTGAATAGTGTGGTAGTGATGATGATAGTGAGGTAGTGATGATGATGGTGAGTAGTGAGGAAATGATGATGGTGGTGAGTAGTGAGGTAGTGATGATGGTGAGTAGTGTGGTAGTGAGGTAATGATGATGATGGTGAGTAGAGAGGTAGTGATGATGATGGTGAGTAGAGAGGTAGTGATGATGGTGAGGTAGTGATAATGAAGGTGAGTAGTGAGGTAATGATGATGATGGTGAGTAGAGAGGTAGTGATGATGATGGTGAGGTAGTGATGATAATGGTGAGTAGTGATGATGATGGTGAGAAAGTGGTGATGGTGAGTAGTGTGGTAGTGATGATGATAGTGAATAGTGTGGTAGTGATGATGATAGTGAATAGTGTGGTAGTGATGATAGTGAATAGTGTGGTAGTGATGATAGTGAATAGTGTGGTAGTGATGATGATGGTGAGTAGTGTGGTAGTGATGATGATAGTGAGGTAGTGACGATGATGGTGAGAAGTGATGTTAGTGAGTAGTGTGGTAGTGATGATGGTGAGTAGTGAGGTAGTGATGATGATAGTGAAGTGTGGTAGTGATGATGATGGTGAGTAGTGTGGTAGTGATGATGATGGTGAGTAGTGAGGTAATGATGATGATGGTGAGTAGTGTGGTAGTGATGATGATAGTGAATAGTGTGGTAAGTGAAGATGATGGCGAGTAGTGAGGTAGTGATGATGGTGAGAAGTGATAATAGTGAGTAGTGTGGTAGTGATGATGATAGTGAGTAGTGAGGTAGTGATGATAGTGAATAGTGTGATAGTGATGCTGATGGTGAGTAGTGTGGTAGGGATGATGATAGTGATGTATTGATGATGATGGTGAGTAGTGGGGTAGTGATGATGATGGTGAGTAGTGTAGTAGTGATGATAGTGAGTAGTGTGGTAGTGATGATGATGGTGAGTAGTGATGATAGTGAGTAGTGATGATGATGGTGAGAAGTGGTAGAAGTGATGATAGTGAGTAGTGTGGTAGTGATGATGATGGTGAGTAGTGAGGTAGTGATGATGATAGTGAATAGTGTTTTTAGTGAAGATGATGGTCGTGAGTAGTGTTGTAGTGATAATGATAGTGAGGTAGTGATGATGATGGTGAGTAGTGAGGTAGTGATGATGATGGTGAGTTGTGTGGTAGTGATAATGATAGTGAATAGTGTTGTAGTGATGATGATGGTGAGTAGTGTGGTAGCGATGATGATAGTGAGTAGTGTGGTAGTGATGATGATGGTGAGTAGTGAGGTAGTGATGGTGTTGCTAAGTAGTGTGGTAGTGATGTTGATGGTGAGTAGTGATAGAAGTGATGATAGTGAGTAGTGTGGTAGTGACGATGATGGTGAGTAGTGTTTTAGTGATGATGATAGTGAGTAGTGAGGTAGTGATAATGATGGTGAGTAGTGCGGTAGTGATGATGGTGAGTAGTGTGGTAGTGATGATAGTGAGTAGTGTGGTAGTGATGATAGTGAGTAGTGAGGTAGTGATGATGATGGTGAGAAGTGATGATAGTGAGTAGTGTGGTAATGATGATGGTGAGTAGTGAGGTAGTGATGATGATAGTGAATAGTGTGGTAGTGATGATGATGGTGAGTAGTGTGGTAGTGATGATGATAGTGAGTAGTGAGGTAGTGATGATGATGGTGAGTAGTGAGGTAGTGATGGTGATAAGTGATAAAAGTGATGATAATGAGTAGTGTGGTAGTCATGATGATTGTGAGAAGTGAGGTAGTGATAATGATGGTGAGGTAGTGATGATGATGGTGAGTAGTGAGGTAATAATGATGATGGTGATTAGAGAGGTAGTGATGATGGTGAGGTAGTGATGATGGTGAGTAGTGAGGTAGTGATGATGAGAAGTGATAAAAGTGATGATAGTGAGTAGTGTGGTAGTGTGGTAGTGATGATGATGGTGAGTAGTGTGGTAGTGATGATAGTGAATAGTGTGGTAGTGATGATGATGGTGAGTAGTGAGGTAGTGATGGTGATGGTGAGAAGTGATAAAAGTGATGATAGTGAGTAGTGTGGTAGTGATGATGGTGAGTAGTGAGGTAGTGATGGTGTTGCTAAGTAGTGTGGTAGTGATGTTGATGGTGAGTATTGTGGTAGTGATGATGATGGTGAGTATTGTGGTAGTGATGATGATGGTGAGTAGTGTAGTGATGATAATGGTGAGTAGTGAGGTAATGATGATGGTGAGTAGTGTGGTAGTGATGATGGTGAGTAGTGAGGTAGTGATGATGATGGTGAGGTAGTGATGATGATTGTGAGTAGTGAGGTAGTGATGATGGTTAAGAGTAGTGTGGTAGTGATGATGGTGAGTAGTGTGGTAGTGATGATGGTGAGTAGTGAGGTAGTGATGATGATAGTGAGTAGTGTGGTAGTTATGATGATGGTGGGTAGTGATGATGGTGAGTAGTGTGGTAGTGATGATGATAGTGAGTAGTGTGGTAGTGATGATGGTGAGTAGTGTGGTAGTGATGATGTTTATGAGTAGTGGTAGTGATGATGGTGGGTAGAGATGATGGTGAGTAGTGATGATGGTGAGTAGTGAGGAAGTGATGATGTTAGTGAGTAGTGAGGAAATGATGATGGTGGTGAGTAGAGAAGTAGTGATGATGATGGTGAGTAGTGAGGTAGTGATGATGGTGAGTAGTGTGGTAGTGATGGTGAGTAGTGAGGTAATGATGATGATGGTGAGTAGAGAGGTAGTGATAATGGTGAGGTAGTGATGACGATGGTGAGTAGTGAGGTAATGATGATGATGGTGAGTAGAGAGGTAGTGATGATGATGGTGAGGTAGTGATGATGATGGTGAGTAGGGAGGTAATGATGATGGTGAGTAGAGAGGTAGTGATGATGATGGTGAGGTAGTGATGATGATGGTGAGTAGGGAGGTAATGATGATGATGGTGAGTAGAGAGGTAGTGATGATGATGGTGAGGTAGTGATGATGGTGGTGAGTAGAGAAGTAGTGATGATGGTGAGTAGTGTGGTAGTGATGGTGAGTAGTGAGGTAATGATGATGATGGTGAGTAGAGAGGTAGTGATAATGGTGGTGAGGTAGTGATGATGATGGTGAGTAGTGATGATGGTGAGTAGTGTGGTAGTGATGGTGAGTAGTGAGGTAATGATAATGATCGTGAGTAGAGAGGTAGTGATGATGATGGTGAGGTAGTGATGATGATGGTGAGTAGAGAGGTAGTGATAATGATGGTGAGGTAGTGATGATGATGGTGAGTAGTGAGGTAGTGATGATGGTGAGTAGTGAGGTAGTGATGATGGTGAGTAGTGTGGTAGTGATGGTGAGTAGTGAGGTAATGATGATGATGGTGAGTAGAGGTAGAGAGGTAGTGATGGCGAGGTAGTGATGATGATATTGAGTAGAGAGGTAGTGATAATGATGGTGAGGTAGTGATGATGTTGGTGAGTAGTGAGGTAGTGATGATGGTGAGTAGTGTGGTAGTGATGGTGAGTAGTGAGGTAATGATGATGATGGTGAGTAGAGAGGTAGTGATGATGATGGTGAGTAGGGAGGTAGTGATGACGTTAGTGAGTAATGTGGTAGTGATGATGTTAGTGAGTAGTGAAGTATATATATAGGTAAGGTTAGATTAGGTTAGGTTAGGTTTAATTAGGTTAGATTAGTTTAGGCTAAGAAATAGGCTATTTTTGTTGAAATAGAAATAGGGCAGTAATTGTTGGTAGCGTGTCTTCTCTGTTCACGTAGCAGTAAATAGGTATCCACCCAGCAAACACAAATCATCTACACAACGTTCGCCTATCTCTTGCCATAGGTGTGGGAATGATTTGCATTGAGAATGGTGCAGGAGAGCCTTTGAGAAACTTTTACTCAAAAAATCCAAACACAAAGGTTTAATTATAAATTGTTTTTCTACAATTATTTTCTTCCAAATGTAAAACAAATAGTTTTTACATGTTTAAATATAAAATTTATGGTGTTTTTTTGTAAAATTCATTAATAAATTGTGAATGATATATATTGGCTGAGTGAAACCTTTATAATCCATTTAGTTATAATTTGAACAGAAAAAAGTATTTTTCCAAATTTTCTAAAAATTGCTCTTTTTAACACAATTTGACTCCTTATACATTCCACTAAACACTATATCATGTTTAAATATATAATTTATGTATTATTCTCTAAAATAATTTATATAAATTATATAAGTTGCTGGAAAGTGGTGTTAAGGATTTTGAAAACATTTTGTTGTGTTAATATGTTCTTATTAACTATGTCTCAAGTTCACAGTTTATCAAACAAGAATATTAACATTCGTCAACTCTTAAAATCTTATTTGTTATCTTGCTGGTGCAAAAAAGGGTGAATCTTTAGGAACAGCTATAGTATCTATATATCACAAATGGTGTTTTCCCTAACTCAAACAATGTAGGGTTTATTATTCTACACGTATTTCTAATGACTCTTAGATGTTTACATTCTCTGAAGTATAATTGTGAAGGCTGTGTCCATCACTCTCAACACAGATTCTTAAACTCGTCTCTGCAGGTTCAACTATATAATTAGTTTCCATTTTGAATTTCCATGGACATTTGTATCCAAAATGAAACCAATGTGGTTTCCTTCAGCGCCTTCAGCCAGCACATTTGCTCATTCATTTCCACAGATTCCAACAAGGTAGGGGATTTACAGAAATTTGTATATTCATATTGTTATATATTAAAAATATGAATGCAGTTCAATATGATAAGACAAATACATGAGTTTATGATAAATTCGTTTTCTGTGATATACCATTGATATGCTCTTTTTTTCTTTAAACGGCAGACTAAACTAAAGTGCTCACATCAACAGATTTGATGTATAAATGGTCAACGCTCAACAGAGTTAGTATAAATGTATTAGTATAAATCTTACTTGTCTCATTGTTAATTCACATTCAATGTCAACTTGTGGTTTTGATGTGGCACGTTTGGCCAAGACACCCCACCCCATTATGCACCCCATACCCATCTTGTGGGCGGTTGTGGAAAGGGTTACAGAGGCACATAATGGGCTCAGGGACTGAACCCCACAATTCATTTAGCTAAGCAAGTTACAATCTTGATGAGCTAGTTACAAAATTCAATATAAGTCATCACATCAACAATGGGTTCGAGATCGACCTCAAGTACAGGTTCTAAATTAAGCAACTGACATATGTGGAGAGCTAGTATCAAAATTTATATGTTTGTCCTGCACACCGTCCCCCATCCAGTGGGCAGCGGTGGATAGGTTACAATCACTTAGTTGTTATCTACAGTTAGCAAACTGGGGATATTTGGCTAAAATTTCTGGTAGCAGATCATTTTGAATGAAATATTGACACATCGCTGGAACATTGGTTATAGAATTGTCTCTAAATTCATGTATCTTTTCGCACTCCATCACATAGTGACGGAGGGTGTGCGAATAATTTTGTTGACACAGTTTACATTTGGTCAGGTCTACATCAGCAGATAATGAGAATTCCCAGAGATACTTGTAACCGAGTCTAAGCCGAGCAGTAGTAACATCTAGAAGTCTGCTGATTTTATTGGATGATCCATAGATGTGTGGCTCCTCTTGTATGATATGTATGATAGATGGAATTACTAGTTCCAGTTTCTAGGCAGGCGATGAGTACTCACAATAACCTTAATTAAGCGTCAAAACAAAAATGTGTATACTCTTTTTACTCTCCTGACCTTAGTTCTCGAGCTATGTATTTCATTTTGGTACCAACGTGTTCGCAATAACATTCTCTAGAAGAAAATCAGCAAAAACGGTCACCAAAAGTTATATGAATACCAGCACCCAATAAATACCTACGTAGATGACTCGATCGCCGTGAGTGCCCAAGAGCAACAAAATGTTTTTACTCTTGGGATTGTTATCACTTCCACACTTGTCCTACAGCGTTAATTTTGGTATCAATGTACTCGCAATGAAATTCCCAACACGGTGATATGAATATAAACGTAGAATAATGGTCGCTGCCCACCCGCAAGAGTGTGGGAAGTGGCGGAACTGTTACCCAGTATTGGTGACAAGACGACACATGGGCGATACAGTGCTTTGAAAGTTTATAATTATATCACTGTCCTGACATTATTATTGTATGTACGTCATTCATTTTTGTGCCAATGTTTTCGCAATAGAATGTTCTATGAGCCCGTAGGTAAAAAAGAGCAACAAAGCGTAAGATAGAATAGCACCATATATAAAACAACGCTGGTACATATCAGTGAGCGTCAAACACACACGAAATGTGTGTGTTTGATGGTGGTCAAACGATGTTTGATGTGTTTGATCAGGTGATGTCCTGATCCGCATAATTAAAGTATGAATTATGTTGAGAAAAAATAAGAAAAAAGGGAAAAAACAGGGGTGGGAGAAACATGACAGAAAAAGAGTAAAAATACAATTTGGTCAACAAAACAGCATTGTTTAAAATAAAAGATATGGATTTACATTTTGGGGGTTAGGTTGGTAGGTTACATTGAGTTAATTAGGTAGTACTTAGTGTTTATCTGTTATAGATAGGAGCTGCCTGGTATGGGCCAATAGGCCTTCTGCAGTTACCTTTGTTTTTATGTTTTTGCCCTGTAACCTAAATGGTTAGAGAGGCACATATATGGGCTTAGGGACTGAACCCCACACTACATTTAGCTAAGCTGGTTACAATCTTGATGATATAGTTACAAAATTCTGTATAAGTCGTCACATTATCAATGGGTTCGAGATCAACCACAATTTCCTGAATAGATATAACAAAGGGGATATTAATAGGGTATTAAAATTGTCAACACAAGATAGAACACGAAACAATGGGTATAAATTGGATAAGTTTAGATTTAGGAAAGACTTGGGTAAATACAGGGTCAGTAACAGGGTTGTTGATTTGTGGAATTTTTCTTAACTTATAAATTTATCTTTATTTATCTTAAACTGGTTGGGAGAGGTACAGTTTTTAACATAATTGGGAAGGTCATTCCACATTCGAGGTCTCTTGATTTGTAAAGCATTTCTAGTTTGACTAAGTCGTACTCTTGGAATATCAAATAGGTATTTGTTTCTGGTGTGGTGCTCATGGGATCTGTTACAACCTTCTAGGAAGCTTTTAAGGTCAGGATTGACATTACAGTGCAGCGTTTTATATATATAAAATACACATGAGAGTATGTGCAGGGACTTAATATCTAACATATTCAGAGATTTGAGTAAGGGGTCCATATATACTGCCCGGTTGCCTGAAATGCTATATAGGCCTACTATAGTGGCTTTAGGTATTGTATGCACTAGCTCTATCTATAAATCCAACATTATGTTTGTAAATCAACTATGTATGTATGAAAAAAAATGACTAATACGTTCGGCGAATGACTTTGACTTCAACTTCACTTTGACTTCGTTCATGTCATCGTATTTTCCGTAATATATAAAGGTTATGACAATGCAATTATATTATTGTGTGCAAATAAGTTTGAAATTTCATGTACCCTAAAAATATTAAAATAAAGAATAAGAATAATTAAATAATTGTTGTAGTAAATTGTCACACGTTCATCATACGCAAACGAACACACAGTTTGGAGCGTCAGTACAAGACCGCCGCCATTTTAAAACACGGCTTCGAATGTAAGTAATGTTTTTCTCGTACTAACACTGTGTTATACAATAGATTTGGTCTTGAATTCACAAATTTAGTTGTTACATCTGACAGAGTATGTTAGACGGTGTAATGCTGGTCCATGTTAACGTATTTGTGGGCTTGGTTGGTTTAAATGTGGAGGCGAGGCCTGGCAGTGCTGGTGTATGTGGAGGCGAGGCGAGGCCTGGCAGTGCTGGTGTATGTGGAGGCGAGGCCTGGCAGTGCTGGTGAGTATGTGGAGGCGAGGCCTGGCAGTGCTGGTGTATGTGGAGGCGAGGCCTGGCTGTGCTAGTGTGTATGTGGAGGCGAGGCCTGGCTGTGCTAGTGTGTATGTGGAGGCGAGGCCTGGCAGTGCTGGTGTATGTGGAGGCGAGGCCTGGCTGTGCTAGTGTGTATGTGGAGGCGAGGCCTGGCAGTGCTGGTGTATGTGGAGGCGAGGCCTGGCTGTGCTAGTGTGTATGTGGAGGCGAGGCCTGGCTGTGCTAGTGTGTATGTGGAGGCGAGGCATGTACAACACTCCCCAATAGGAAGAAAACCCACTGGGTTCTAGGCTAGGTTAGGCTTATCTGTAATAATTGAATTAAGCCTAGCAAAGCCTAGAACCTAGTTCAGTAATTTAAAAAATGTTGTAACTTGAAAAATGCCATTCAATACATTACACAATTTAAATATTTTCAGGCAATCAACACAACCCTCATGTTGGCTAACCCTCTCTCATGTTGGTCAATAATTTAATTATTATTTATGGAGTAATCTTTGCTGTTGAAATGTAGTCTTTTTGAGACTACATTTCAAATGTAGTGTGTGTGGAGGCGTGTATGTTAGGTATTACCTAATATACACGGTGTAATATATCTATCTGTGTGAAATAGATTAAATCCATTTATTTGATATTCAGCTAATAGTTCTGTATTTTCTACATTCATCCATGTTTTGGTAAGTGCAATAATATGTATTGTTTCATTGCAGATTAGAGATTCAAGATAGTTCTAGATTTCCGAAGTACTGAAACGCGCGCCATACAGGCTTGGTGGATCTAGGTGCAAGGTAAAATTATTTACATTTACTTTTGTATTTATGTTTTGTATTTATATGCATATATGCATTTATATGCATTATTCTATAGAATAATAGATCTCGTAATAATTTTGCAAAAATAGTGGCATTTACTATTTTTAAAAGATTATTAAAAAATTTACTGATATGGTGCATTCGGAAGGGCGAAGAGGGAGAACGGCCTGTTGACATAGCTCGGGTGCAGGGGGGGGGGGTTGTGTAAAAGCCTGGTTTGTGCCTCGGAGAGGCTATGGGATCCAGTAAGTTCAGTAGAACTTCGGTTTCAACCCTTTTACCCTGTTGTAGCTCAGTCGATTAAGGCAGTGTCTGGGATGCTCCCGGACGCAGGTTCGAATCCTCGTCACGGCCCTTGTGGATTTGTTCATTTGATGCATCACGTTATTGTGATCTGTGTGTGTAATTCTTCACTTGCTACAGCAACAGGAATGTGTGTGTATGTATTTGTGTTGTTGAATATGACCGAAAGTGTAAGATTAATGATTCTAACACAAATCGTCTGAATATTTGTTTTTCTTCACTGTCGAGAGTAGTTAAAAAAATTTACTCGAGTTTATTTTCACACTTTATTTATGGTCCTTAAGTCCCTCTCCTTAATGCTGCTGCTGTTTCTCGCATCTTTGCATCGCTTGTATGTTTGGGGGTTTGGCCTCTTGCTATATATTGATTCCATTTGTGTGTGTTTGGGTCTCAGGCCCTCTCGCAATTTCTGTTGAACAAACCCCTTTTCCTAGTTCTGCATCTCTCCTTTGGTACAAATTTTGTTGTGCTTTTATCATATATTTCACAAAACTTGACATACATTTCATTTACTTCATGTCCTATCAGCAAGTGTTTGTCAAATTCTTTAAGGAAAGTTTATCATCCTGATTGCAGATCTCTAGCGATATTATGTCAACTTCTTGTGGATTCGCAATCATTATTTAATTTACCTTTAGGTGTTCTTTCACCAGCACAGCAACACTGTACCTCTCCCAACCAGTTTAAGATAAAAACTAAGTACTAACTAATTAACTCAATGTAACCTACCTTACCCCCAAAATGACAACCCATGTCTTCTATTTTAAACAATGCTGTTTTGTTGACCAAATTGTATTTTTGTTTTTTTCTGCAATCTTTCCCCCCCCCCCCCACCACTCTACCACCACATTGAGTTTAGTAGCTCTGTGCACGTCAGGTGCTGTTTAATATACAGACCTACTCCTCCATTTGACCTAGTTTCTCTATCACATCTATATCACTTTGTGCTTTAGCCCTGGTGGAGCTTGGTCCACCAGGCTGTTGTTTGGAGTGGCCCGCAGATCCACATACAGTCTGCATATGATATACAGTCTGTTGATCAATTAAACTACAGTAGTTAGTTTTTATCATCCGAATGCACCAATATGTGTTCATTCTTCCCAGATGAAGGAACTAGGTAATATTCATCATCTGAATGCACCATCTGATGCTTTAACACACTCATGATACACGAGAGGTTTAAAAAACTTTTAAAACTTTTTGACCTATGTATTTAAAAGCAATTCTAAAGTTAAAAAGTGTAGCATAGGCCCCTCGCAGAATGTTCTTAATATGATCCTCAGGTTATAGTTTTCTATCTAAAACCACCCCTAGATCTCTTTCTTGATCAGAATTCTTTATAGATCTCAGTGGCTCGATCATAGAAACTGCTCTAAGTCCTTGTTGGCCTGGATTGTGGAGGTCATTGGTCTCTATAAAACTAGTAATCTGACTCCTGATCACTCTCAAATAATTTTATTATGTGGGATGTTAGTGCAACTGGTCTATAATTCTTTGCCAATGCTTGTGTTGTGTTGTGTTGTTTTGGTAGTGATGTGCAATGTGTTGTTTTGGTAGTGATTCGTCCAGTTCTGGTAGTAGTGCGGTTGTTGTGTAGTGTAGTACTTGTGTGCTTGTTAATGACTTGTATTCCAGTCTTGTGGGTATCTCCTTTCCCCTACGGGCCAACTGCTTTGTTCTTACCTAGCATTTTGCTTTGTTTGGGTATGAATGTTTGTGTGCCGTATATTTTGCAAAATTTGCCATATATCTCATTATTTACTCCTCTGCCTAGCAACAAGTCTGTCTAATTATACTCATTAACTGTTTTTCAAAGTTCCCCATAGTGTCCTTTATTGAAATCGAGTTCATGAACCGTTTCAATGTTCTTATTTTCTTCTAGATTATATCTTAAAGTATATTTAAATGTTATTGTTATTATTGTTATTAAATGTTATTGTGACATTGCATTGCAATTGAGCTATGTTGTTTACCATACCGTTCATTTCGTGAGTATAAGTATAGATGCCACACTTGTGACAGGTAAAACCATGCCTTTTTTGAAAAACAGCACCGTCTGTTGCACGTAAGAGCAACCCACACTATATTATGTTGCGATATTATTTCAATATTTCCGATTGTATTGATAATTTGAATTTTCATAGATTTCAATTTATTTTCATTTCGATTTAATAATTTTGTGTGACATTGCATTGAAATTGAGCTGTGTTGTTTACCATACTGTTCATTTCATGAGTATAGTTTATTTTTTTATTTTTTTCATTTCATTTTTTTTAGCTGTTCTTATTTTTCAGTGATGGGAATATCAGATCATTTGATGTTCCCAATTTTCTGATGGAAGCATCAGACCATTATAGAATGCATCGGATGAGGTAGTTTGGAATGGTGGGGAGGACGAGAGGGGGGTATGGTGGGGAAGACGAGGGGACAGAGGAGAGGGTAATGGTGGGGAGGACGAGGGGACTGGGGAGTTGGGGATGGTGGGGACAGGGGAATGCTGGGGAGGACAAAGGGACAGGTGAATGGGAGATGGTGGGGGAGGAAGAAGGACAGGGGAGGGGAAAATGGTAAGGAGGACGATGGGACAGGGAAGTGGGAATAGTGGGGATGATGTGGGGACAGGGAAGTGGGAAGGACGAGAGGACTGTGGAATGGGGAATAGCAAAGTGAATTATAATTATATATATTAATTAATTCTTATAAATTTCCAGAAGCCTGTATCAACACCCACACTAATGCAACTGAAAGAGATGTTGAGACAAGTATTGCTGATATGTTGAAGAACGCCCCAAACAAACTCGGTGGAAACAGATACAAGGTAAAGTTTGCCAATTTGCTGTAGTCTAATTCAATTTCTTTTTAGTAATCTTCGAGAACATTTATGCTATGAATAAGATAAAATAATGTAACTGATTTTGATTTATTTACTATTTATTATTTATTTACCGTTATTAGTATAATAGATCTCGTAATAATTTTGCAAAAATAATGGCATTTACTATTTTAAAAAGCTCGGGTGCAGGGGGGGGGTTATGTAAAAGCCTGGTTTGTGCCTCGGAGAGGCTATGGGATCCAGTAAGATCGTCCTTCCTTTCCTCCCTAGAATCTGGATGTAGCAGGTGCTCAATTGTCAAAAGTGAAAAATTGGTTTTGTCTTCCGAATGCACCATTTGTGTAAATTTGCTAATAATCTTTTAAAAATAGTAAATGCCATTATTTTTGCAAAATTATTACGAGATCTATTATACTAATAACGGTTTGATAAAATACAGTAGACTGCCTACTGGATAATAGTTCCAGTCCACCTGTAGACAGGGATCTCACATCAGCTTGTATATTATACAAGGATAAGATTTGATAAATTCAGTTATTTGACTGAACACTGGCTCTGTTTAAATCAGAGATTTAAACATACATAGTCTAACCTAGCTCCATAACTAACAGCCATTAGCCATTAGCCATTCATGCACAGCCATCAGCTGGGCCATAGACCGGCCAATTTTGCTTTTTTCCCAAGCCGGTCTGTTTTTTTTCGATGCCTCAGTGGCCCATGCACAGGTCCGTTCAAGGGGATTAAATAGCCGTTCTATGGCCCCAGGGTTTGTATTTTATCAAACTCTTATTAGAATAATAGATCTCGTAATAATTTTGCAAAAATAGTAGCATTTACTATTTTAAAAAGCTCGGGTGCAGGGGGGGGGGGGTTATGTAAAAGCCTGGTTTGTGCCTCGGAGAGGCTATGGGATA
>NW_027189149.1:1205837-1320040 GCF_040958095.1 Procambarus clarkii | reverse complement strand
ACTACTGCCACCCTCCACTTCGACCGCCATCCACTACTGCTACCTTCCACTACTGCCACCCTGAACTACTGCCACCCTCCACTACCGCCACCCTCCACTACTGCCACCCTCCACTACCGCCACCCTCCACTACCGCCACCCTCAACTACGACCACCATCCACTACTGCCACCCTCCACTAATGACCCACTCCACTACCACTACCCTCCACTACTGCCACCCTGCACTACTGCCACCCTCCACTACCGCCACCCTCAACTACGACCACCATCCACTACTGCTACCCTCCACTACTCACATACTATACAACTGCCACCCTCCACTATCGCCACCCTACACTACTGCCACCCTCCACTACCGCCACCCTCCACTACCACCACCCTCCACTAGTGCCACCCTCCACTACCACCACCCTCCACAAGTGCCACCCTCCACTACCACCATCCTCCACTAGTGCCACCCTCCACTACCACCACCCTCCACTACCACCACCCTCCACAAGTGCCATCCTCCACTACCACCACCCTCCACTTGTGCCACCCTCCACTACCGCCACCCTCCACTACCGCCACCCTCCACTACCACCACCCTCCACTACTGCCACCCTCCACTACCGCCACCCTCCACTACCACCACCCTCCTCTACTGCCACCCTCCACTACCGCCACCCTCCACTACCACCACCCTCAACTACTGCCACCCTGCACTACCGCCACCCTCCACCCTCCACTTCGACCACCATCCACTACTGCTACCTTCCACTACTGCCACCCTCCACTTCTGCCACTCTCCAATACTGCCACCCTCCACTACTGCCACCCTCCACTACTGCCACCCTCCACTATCGCCACCCTCCACTACCGCCCACTACCCCCTCCACTACCGCCACCCTCCACTACCAGCACCCTCCACTTCTGCCACTCTCCAATACTGCCACCCTCCACTACTGCCACCCTCCACTACTGCCACCCTCCACTATCGCCACCCTCCACTACCGCCACCCTCCACTACCGCCACCCTCCACTACCGCCACCCTCCACTACCAGCACCCTCCACTCCTGCCACCCTGCACTACTGCCACCCTCCACTACAACCACCCACCACTACTGCCACCCTACACTACTGCCACCCTCCACTACCACCACCCTCCACTACTGCCATCCTCCACTACTGCCACCCTCCACTACTGCCACCCTCCACTACTGCCACCCTCTACTACTGCCACCCTCACCTACTGCCACCCTGCACTACCGCCACCCTGCACTACCGCCACCCTCCACTTCGACCACCATCCACTACTGCTACCTTCCACTACTGCCACCCTCCACTTCTGCCAGTCTCCAATACTGCCACCCTCCACTTCTGCCAGTCTCCAATACTGCCACCCTCCACTACTGGCACCCTCCACTACTGGCACCCTCCACTACTGCCACCCTCCACTACTGCCACCCTCCACTACTGCTACCCTTCACTACCTCAACCCCCCACTGCTGCTACCCTGCACTACCGCCACCCTCCACTACCGCCACCCTCCACTACCTCCACCCTCCACTACTGCCACCCTCCACTCCTGCCACCCTGCACTACTGCCACCCTCCACTACCACCACCCTCCACTACTGCCACCCTACACTACTGCCATCCTCCACTACTGCCACCCTCCACTTCGACTACCATCCACTACTGCTACCTTCCACTACTGCCACCCTCCACTTCGACTACCATCCACTACTGCTACCTTCCACTACTGCCACCCTCCACTTCTGCCAGTCTCCAATACTGCCACCCTCCACTACTGGCACCCTCCACTACTGCCACCCTCTACTACTGCCACCCTCCACTACTGGCACCCTCCACTACTGCCACCCTTCACTACCACCTCCCTCCACTACCACCACCCTCCACTAGTGCCACCCTCCACTACCACCACCCTCCACTAGTGCCACCCTCCAATACCACCATCCTCCACTAGTGCCACCCTCCAATACCACCACCTTCCACTAGTGCCCCCCTCCACTTCGACCACCATCCACTACTGCTACCTTCCACTACTGCCACCCTGAACTACTCCCACTCTCCACTACCGCCACTCTCCACTACAGCCACCCTCCATTACTGCCATCCTCAACTACTGCCACCCTCCACTACCACCACCTTCCACTACCACCACCCTCCTCAACTGCCACCCTCCACTACCACCACCCTCCACTAGTGCCACCCTCCAATACCACCACCCTCCACTACCGCCACCCTCCACTACCGCCACCCTCCACTACCGCCACCCTCCACTACCGCCACCCTCCACTACCGCCACCCTCCACTACTGCCACCCTCAACTACCACCACCCTCCACTAGTGCCACCCTCAACTACCACCACCCTCCACTAGTGCCACCCTCCAATACCACCACCCTGCACTAGTGCCACCCTCCACTAGTGCCACCCTCCACTACCGCCACCCTCCACTACCGCCACCCTTCACTACTGCCACCCTCAACTACCACCACCCTCCACTAGTGCCACCCTCCACTACCACTACCTTCCATTACTGCCACCCTCCACTTCTGCCACCCTCCACTACTGCCACCCTGCATTACCGCCACCCTCCACTACCTCCATCCTCCACTACTGCCACCCTCCACTACCAGCACCCTCCACTCATGCCACACTGCACTACTGCCACTCTGAACTACTGCCACCCTCCAATACCACCACCCTCCACTACCACCACCCTCCACTACTGCCACCCTCCACTACTGCCACCTTCCACTGCCACCACCCTCCACTACTGCCACCCTCCACTACTGCCACCCTCCACTACCACCACCCTCCACTACTGCCACCCTCCACTACTGCCACCCTCCACTACCGCCACCCTCCACTACCGCCACCCTCCACTACCGCCACCCTCCACTACCGCCACCCTCCACTACCGCCACCCTCCACTACTGCCACCCTCCACCACCGCCACTCTCCACTACTGCCACCCTCCACTACCGCCACCCCTCCAACGCACCCTCCACTACCGCCACCCTCCACTACCTCCACCCTCCACTACTGCCACCCTCCACTACCAGCACCCTCCACTCCTGCCACCCTGCACTACTGCCACCCTGAACTACTGCCACCCTCCACTACCACCACCCTCCACTACTGCCACCCTCCACTTCGACCACCCTCCACTACTGCTACCTTCCACTACTGCCACCCTGAACTACTGCCACTCTCCACTACCGCCACTCTCCACTACAGCTACCCTCCACTAATGCCACACTCCACTACCACCAACTTCCACTGCCACCACCCTCCACTATCGCCACCCTCCACTACTGCCACCCTCCACTTCGACCACCATCCACTACTGCTACCTTCCACTACTGCCATCCTGAACTACTGCCACCCTCCACTACCGCCACCCTCCACTACTGCCACCCTCCACTACCGCCACCCTCCACTACCGCCACCCTCAACTACGACCACCATCCACTACTGCCACCCTCCACTAATGACCCACTCCACTACCACTACCCTGCACTACTGCCACCCTGCACTACTGCCACCCTCCACTACCGCCACCCTCAACTACGACCACCATCCACTACTGCTACCCTCCACTACTCACATACTATACAACTGCCACCCTCCACTATCGCCACCCTACACTACTGCCACCCTCCACTACCGCCACCCTCCACTACCACCACCCTCCACTAGTGCCACCCTCCACTACCTCCACCCTCCACTACTGCCACCCTCCACTCCTGCCACCCTGCACTACTGCCACCCTCCACTACCACCACCCTCCACTACTGCCACCCTACACTACTGCCATCCTCCACTACTGCCACCCTCCACTTCGACTACCATCCACTACTGCTACCTTCCACTACTGCCACCCTCCACTTCTGCCAGTCTCCAATACTGCCACCCTCCACTACTGGCACCCTCCACTACTGCCACCCTCTACTACTGCCACCCTACACTACTGGCACCCTCCACTACTGCCACCCTTCACTACCACCTCCCTCCACTACCACCACCCTCCACTAGTGCCACCCTCCACTACCACCACCCTCCACTAGTGCCACCCTCCAATACCACCATCCTCCACTAGTGCCACCCTCCAATACCACCATCCTCCTCTACTGCCACTCTCCACTACCACCACCTTCCACTAGTGCCACCCTCCACTTCGACCACCATCCACTACTGCTACCTTCCACTACTGCCACCCTGAACTACTCCCACTCTCCACTACCGCCACTCTCCACTACAGCCACCCTCCATTACTGCCATCCTCAACTACTGCCACCCTCCACTACCACCACCTTCCACTACCACCACCCTCCTCAACTGCCACCCTCCACTACCACCACCCTCCACTAGTGCCACCCTCCAATACCACCACCCTCCACTACCGCCACCCTCCACTACCGCCACCCTCCACTACCGCCACCCTCCACTACCGCCACCCTCCACTACCGCCACCCTCCACTAGTGCCACCCTCCAATACCACCACCCTGCACTAGTGCCACCCTCCACTAGTGCCACCCTCCACTACCGCCACCCTCCACTACCGCCACCCTTCACTACTGCCACCCTCAACTACCACCACCCTCCACTAGTGCCACCCTCCACTACCACTACCTTCCATTACTGCCACCCTCCACTACTGCCACCCTCCACTACTGCCACCCTGCATTACCGCCACCCTCCACTACCTCCATCCTCCACTACTGCCACCCTCCACTACCAGCACCCTCCACTCATGCCACACTGCACTACTGCCACTCTGAACTACTGCCACCCTCCAATACCACCACCCTCCACTACCACCACCCTCCACTACTGCCACCCTCCACTACTGCCACCTTCCACTGCCACCACCCTCCACTACTGCCACCCTCCACTACTGCCACCCTCCACTACCACCACCCTCCACTACTGCCACCCTCCACTACTGCCACCCTCCACTACCACCACCCTCCACTACCGCCACCCTCCACTACCGCCACCCTCCACTACCGCCACCCTCCACTACCGCCACCCTCCACTACCACCACCCTCCACTACTGCCACCCTCCACCACCGCCACTCTCCACTACTGCCACCCTCCACTACCGCCACCCTCCACTACCTTTCACCCTCCACTGCTGCCACCCTCCACTACCAGCACCCTCCACTCCTGCCACCCTGCACTACTGCCACCCTGAACTACTGCCTCCCTCCACTACCACCACCCTCCACTACTGCCACCCTCCACTTCGACCACCCTCCACTACTGCTACCTTCCACTACTGCCACCCTGAACTACTGCCACTCTCCACTACCGCCACTCTCCACTACAGCTACCCTCCACTAATGCCACACTCCACTACCACCAACTTCCACTTCCACCACCCTCCACTATCGCCACCCTCCACTACTGCCACCCTCCACTTCGACCACCATCCACTACTGCTACCTTAAACTACTGCCACCCTGAACTACTGCCACCCTCCACTACCTCCACCCTCCACTACTGCCACCCTCCACTACCGCCACCCTCAACTACGACCACCATCCACTACTGCCACCCTCCACTACCGCCACCCTCCACTAATGACCCACTCCACTACCACTACCCTCCACTACTGCCACCCTGCACTACTGCCACCCTCCACTACCGCCACCCTGAACTACGACCACCATCCACTACTGCTACCCTCCACTACTCACATACTATACAACTGCCACCCTCCACTATCGCCACCCTACACTACTGCCACCCTCCACTACCGCCACCCTCCACTACCACCACCCTCCACTAGTGCCACCCTCCACTACCTCCACCCTCCACTACTGCCACCCTCCACTCCTGCCACCCTGCACTACTGCCACCCTCCACTACCACCACCCTCCACTACTGCCACCCTACACTACTGCCATCCTCCACTACTGCCACCCTCCACTTCGACTACCATCCACTACTGCTACCTTCCACTACTGCCACCCTCCACTTCTGCCAGTCTCCAATACTGCCACCCTCCACTACTGGCACCCTCCACTACTGCCACCCTCTACTACTGCCACCCTACACTACTGGCCCCCTCCACTACTGCCACCCTTCACTACCACCTCCCTCCACTACCACCACCCTCCACTAGTGCCACCCTCCACTACCACCACCCTCCACTAGTGCCACCCTCCACTACCACCACCCTCCACAAGTGCCACCCTCCACTACCACCACCCTCCACTTGTGCCACCCTCCACTACCGCCACCCTCCACTACCACCACCCTCCACTACTGCCACCCTCCACTACCGCCACCCTCCACTACCACCACCCTCCTCTACTGCCACCCTCCACTACCGCCACCCTCCACTACCACCACCCTCAACTACTGCCACCCTGCACTACCGCCACTCTCCACCCTCCACTTCGACCACCATCCACTACTGCTACCTTCCACTACTGCCACCCTCCACTTCTGCCACTCTCCAATACTGCCACCCTCCACTACTGCCACCCTCCACTACTGCCACCCTCCACTATTGCCACCCTCCACTACCGCCACCCTCCACTACCAGCACCCTCCACTCCTGCCACCCTGCACTACTGCCACCCTCCACTACAACCACCCTCCACTACTGCCACCCTACACTACTGCCACTCTCCACTACCACCACCCTCCACTACTGCCATCCTCCACTACTGCCACCCTCCACTACTGCCACCCTCCACTACTGCCACCCTCACCTACTGCCACCCTGCACTACCGCCACCCTCCACTACCGCCACCCTCCACTACCGCCACCCTCCACTTCGACCACCATCCACTACTGCTACTTTCCACTACTGCCACCCTCCACTTCTGCCAGTCTCCAATACTGCCACCCTCCACTACTGGCACCCTCCACTACTGCCACCCTCTACTACTGCCACCCTCCACTACTGCCACCCTCCACTACTGCTACCCTTCACTACCTCAACCCCCCACTGCTGCTACCCTGCACTACCGCCACCCTCCACTACCGCCACCCTCCACTACCTCCACCCTCCACTACTGCCACCCTCCACTCCTGCCACCCTGCACTACTGCCACCCTCCACTACCACCACCCTCCACTACTGCCACCCTACACTACTGCCATCCTCCACTACTGCCACCCTCCACTTCGACTACCATCCACTACTGCTACCTTCCACTACTGCCACCCTCCACTTCTGCCAGTCTCCAATACTGCCACCCTCCACTACTGGCACCCTCCACTACTGCCACCCTCTACTACTGCCACCCTCCACTACTGCCACCCTTCACTACCACCTCCCTCCACTACCACCACCCTCCACTAGTGCCACCCTCCACTACCACCACCCTCCACTAGTGCCACCCTCCAATACCACCATCCTCCACTAGTGCCACCCTCCAATACCATCATCCTCAACTACTGCCACCCTCCACTACCACCACCCTCCTCAACTGCCACCCTCCACTACCACCACCCTCCACTAGTGCCACCCTCCAATACCACCACCCTCCACTACCGCCACCCTCCACTACCGCCACCCTCCACTACCGCCACCCTCCACTACCGCCACCCTCCACTACCGCCACCCTCCACTACCGCCACCCTCCACTACCACCACCCTCCACTAGTGCCACCCTCCAATACCACCACCCTCTACTAGTGCCACCCTCCACTAGTGCCACCCTCCACTACCGCCACCCTCCACTACCGCCACCCTCCACTACTGCCACCCTCAACTACCACCACCCTCCACTAGTGCCACCCTCCACTACCACTACCTTCCATTACTGCCACCCTCCACTACTGCCACCCTCCACTACTGCCACCCTGCATTACCGCCACCCTCCACTACCTCCATCTTCCACTACTGCCACCCTCCACTACCAGCACCCTCCACTCATGCCACACTGCACTACTGCCACTCTGAACTACTGCCACCCTCCAATACCACCACCCTCCACTACCACCACCCTCCACTACTGCCACCCTCCACTACTGCCACCCTGCACTACCGCCACCCTCCACAACCTCAACCCTCCACTACTGCCACCCCCCACTTCGACCACCATCCACTACTGCTACCTTCCACTACTGCCAACCTCCACTACCACCACCCTCCACTAGTGCTACCCTCCACTACTCACATACTATACTACTGCCACCCCCCACTACTGCCAACCTCTATTACCGCCACCCTCCACTACCGCCACCCTCCACTACCGCCACCCTCCAATACTGCCACCCTTCACTACCACCTCCCTCCACTACCACCACCCTCCACTAGTGCCACCCTCCACTACCACCTCCCTCCACTAGTGCCACCCTCCACTACCACCACCCTCCACAAGTGCCACCCTCCAATACCACCACCCTCCTCTACTGCCACCCCTCCACTACCACTACCCTCCATTACTGACATCCTCTTCTACTGCCACCCTCCACTACTGCCACCCTCCACTACTGCCACCCTCCACTACCGTCACCCTCCACTACCGCCACCCTCCACTACCACCACCCTCCACTAGTGCCACCCTCCAATACCACCACCCTCCTCTACAGCCACCCCTCCACTACCACTACCCTCCATTACTGCCATCTTCTTCTACTGCCACCCTCCACTACTGCCACCCTCCACTACCACCACCCTCCACTACCGCCACCCTCCACTACCACCACCCTCCACTACCACCACCCTCCACTACTGCCACCCTCCACTACTGCCACCTTCCACTGCCACCACCCTCCACTACTGCCACCCTCCACTACTGCCACCCTCCACTACCACCACCCTCCACTACTGCCACACTCCACTTCTGCCACCCTCCACTACCGCCACCCTCCACTACAACCACCCTCCACTACCGCCACCCTCCACTACCGCCACCCACCACTACCGCCACCCTCCACTACCGCCACCCTCCACTACCACCACCCTCCACTACTGCCACCCTCCACCACCGCCACTCTCCACTACCGCCACTCTCCACTACCGCCACCCTCCACTACAGCCACCCTCCACTACAGCCACCCTCCACTACCGCCACCCTCAACTACCACCACCCTCCACTAGTGCCACCCTCCACTACCACCAACCTCCACAAGTGCCACCCTCCACTACCACCACCCTCCACTAGTGCCACCCTCCACTACCACCACCCTCCACTACCACCACCCTCCACTACCACCACCCTCCACAAGTGCCACCCTCCACTACCACCACCCTCCACTTGTGCCACCCTCCACTACCGCCACCCTCCACTACCACTACCCTCAACTACTGCCACCCTCCACTACCGCCACCCTCCACTACCACCACCCTCAACTACTGCCACCCTCCACTACCGCCACCCTCCACTACCACCACCCTCCACTAGTGCCACCCTCCACTACCACCACCCTCCACTTGTGCCACCCTCCACTACCACCACCCTCCTCTACTGCCACCCTGCACTACCGCCACCCTCCACAACCTTAACCCTCCACTACTGCCACCCTCCACTTCGACCACCATCCACTACTGCTACCTTCCACTACTGCCACCCTCCACTACTGCCACCCTCCACTACTGCCACCCTCCACTACTGCCACCGTCTACTACTGCCACCCTGCACTACCGCCTCCCTGCACTACCGCCACCCTCCACTACCGCCACCCTCCACTACCACCACCCTCAACAAGTGCCACCCTCCACTACCACCACCCTCCACTTGTGCCCCCCTCCACTATCTCCACCCTCCACTTGTGCCACCCTCCACTACCACCACCCTCCACTACTGCCACCCTCCACTACCACCACCCTCCACTACTGCCACCCTCCACTACTGCCACCCTCCACTACTGCCACCCTCCACTACCACCACCCTCCACTACTGCCAACCTCCACTACCACCACCCTCCACTAGTGCCACCCTCCAATACCACCATCCTCCACTAGTGCCACCCTCCACTACTGCCACCCTCCACTACTGCCACCCTCCACTACTACCACCATCCACTACTGCCACCCTCCACTACTGACACACTATACTACTGCCACCCTCCACTACCACCACCCTCCACTACTGCCACCCTCCACAACCTCAACCCTCCACTACTGCCACCCCCCACTTCGACCACCATCCACTACTGCTACCTTCCACTACTGCCAACCTCCACTACCACCACCCTCCACTAGTGCTACCCTCCACTACTCACATACTATACTACTGCCACCCCCCACTACTGCCAACCTCTATTACCGTCACCCTCCACTACCGCCACCCTCCACTACCGCCACCCTCCAATACTGCCACCCTTCACTACCACCTCCCTCCACTACCACCACCCTCCACTAGTGCCACCCTCCACTACCACCTCCCTCCACTAGTGCCACCCTCCACTACCACCACCCTCCACAAGTGCCACCCTCCAATACCACCACCCTCCTCTACTGCCACCCCTCCACTACCACTACCCTCCATTACTGACATCCTCTTCTACTGCCACCCTCCACTACTGCCACCCTCCACTACCGTCACCCTCCACTACCGGCACCCTCCACTACCACCACCCTCCACTAGTGCCACCCTCCAATACCACCACCCTCCTCTACAGCCACCCCTCCACTACCACTACCCTCCATTACTGCCATCTTCTTCTACTGCCACCCTCCACTACTGCCACCCTCCACTACCACCACCCTCCACTACCGCCACCCTCCACTACCACCACCCTCCACTACCACCACCCTCCACTACTGCCACCCTCCACTACTGCCACCTTCCACTGCCACCACCCTCCACTACTGCCACCCTCCACTACTGCCACCCTCCACTACCACCACCCTCCACTACTGCCACACTCCACTACTGCCACCCTCCACTACCGCCACCCTCCACTACAACCACCCTCCACTACCGCCACCCTCCACTACCGCCACCCACCACTACCGCCACCCTCCACTACCGCCACCCTCCACTACCACCACCCTCCACCACTGCCACCCTCCACCACCGCCACTCTCCACTACCGCCACTCTCCACTACCGCCACCCTCCACTACAGCCACCCTCCACTACAGCCACCCTCCACTACCGCCACCCTCAACTACCACCACCCTCCACTAGTGCCACCCTCCACTACCACCAACCTCCACAAGTGCCACCCTCCACTACCACCACCCTCCACTAGTGCCACCCTCCACTACCACCACCCTCCACTACCACCACCCTCCACTACCACCACCCTCCACAAGTGACACCCTCCACTACCACCACCCTCCACTTGTGCCACCCTCCACTACCGCCACCCTCCACTACCGCCACCCTCCACTACCACTACCCTCAACTACTGCCACCCTCCACTACCGCCACCCTCCACTACCACCACCCTCAACTACTGCCACCCTCCACTACCGCCACCCTCCACTACCACCCTCCACTAGTGCCACCCTCCACTACCACCACCCTCCACTTCGTGCCACCCTCCACTACCACCACCCTCCTCTACTGCCACCCTGCACTACCGCCACCCTCCACAACCTTAACCCTCCACTACTGCCACCCTCCACTTCGACCACCATCCACTACTGCTACCTTCCACTACTGCCACCCTCCACTACTGCCACCCTCCACTACTGCCACCCTCCACTACTGCCACCGTCTACTACTGCCACCCTGCACTACCGCCTCCCTGCACTACCGCCACCCTCCACTACCGCCACCCTCCACTACCACCACCCTCAACAAGTGCCACCCTCCACTACCACCACCCTCCACTTGTGCCCCCCTCCACTATCTCCACCCTCCACTTGTGCCACCCTCCACTACCACCACCCTCCACTACTGCCACCCTCCACTACCACCACCCTCCACTACTGCCACCCTCCACTACTGCCACCCTCCACTACTGCCACCCTCCACTACCACCACCCTCCACTACTGCCAACCTCCACTACCACCACCCTCCACTAGTGCCACCCTCCAATACCACCATCCTCCACTAGTGCCACCCTCCACTACTGCCACCCTCCACTACTGCCACCCTCCACTACTACCACCATCCACTACTGCCACCCTCCACTACTGACACACTATACTACTGCCACCCTCCACTACCACCACCCTCCACTACTGCCACCCTGCACTACCACCACCCTCCCCTACTGCCACCCTCCAATACCACCATCCTTTACTAGTGCCACCCTCCAATACCACCACCCTCCTCTTCTGTCACCCTCCACTACCACCACCCTCCACTACTGCCACCCTCCACTACCGCCACCCTCCACTACCGCCACCCTCCACTACCGCCACCCTCCACTACCGCCACCCTCCACTACCGCCACCCTCCACTACTGCCACCCTCCACTACCGCCACCCTCCACTACACCCACCCTCCACTACCGCCACCCTCCACTACTGCCACCCTCCACTACCGCCACCCTCCATTACTGCCACCCTCCACTACCGCCACCCTCCACTACCGCCACCCTCCACTACCGCCACCCTCCACTACCGCCACCCTCCACTACCGCCTCCCTCCACTACCGCCACCCTCCACTACTGCCACCCTCCACTACCGCCACCCTCCACTACCAACACCCTCCACTACTGCCACCCTCCACTACTGCCACCCTCCACTACTGCCAACCTCCACTACCACCATCCTCCACTACCACCACCCTCCACTACTGCCACCCTCCACTTCGACCACCATCCACTACTGCTACCTTCCACTACTGCCACCCTCCACTACTGCCACCCTCCACTACTGCCACCCTCCACTACTGCTACCCTCTACTACTGCCACCCTCTACTACTGCCACCCTGCACTACCGCCACCCTCCACTACCGCCACCCTCCACTTCGACCACCATCCACTACTGCTACCTTCCACTACTGCCACCCTCCACTTCTGCCACTCTCCAATACTGCCACCCTCCACTACTGCCACCCTCCACTACTGCCACCCTCCACTACTGCCACCCTCCACTACTGCCACCCTCCACTACTGCCACACTCCACTACCACCACCCTCCACTACCGCCACCCTCCACTACTGCCACCCTTCACTACCACCTCCCTCCACTACCACCACCCTCCACTAGTGCCACCCTCCACTTCCACCACCCTCCACTAGTGCCACCCTCCAATACCACCATCCTCAACTAGTGCCACCCTCCAATACCACCATCCTCCTCTACTGCCACCCTCTACTACCACCACCCTCCACTAGTGCCACCCTCCACTTCGACCACCATCCACTACTGCCACCCTCCACTACTGCTACCCTCCATTACTGCCATCCTCAATTACTGCCACCCTGAACTACTGCCACTCTCCACTACCACCACCTTCCACTACCACCACCCTCCTCAACTGCCTCCCTCCACTACCACCACCCTCCACTACTGCCACCCTCCACTACTGCCAACCTCCACTACCACCACCCTCCACTAGTGCCAACCTCCACTACTGCCAACCTCCACTACCACCACCCTCCACTACCGCCACCCTCCACTACCGCCACCCTCCACTACCGCCACCCTCCACTACCGCCACCCTCCACTACCGCCACCCTCCACTACCGCCACCCTCCACTACCGCCACCCTCCACTACCGCCACCCTCCACTACCGCCACCCTCCACTACCGCCACCCTCCACTACTGCCACCCTCCACTACCACCACCCTCCACTACCGCCATCCTCCACTACTGCCAACCTCCACTACCACCATCCTCCACTACCGCCACCCTCCACTACTGCCACCCTCCACTTCGACCACCATCCACTACTGCTACCTTCCACTACTGACACCCTCCACTACTGCCACCCTCCACTACTGCCACCCTCCACTACTGCTACCCTCTACTACTGCCACCCTCTACTACTGCCACCCTGCACTACCGCCACCCTCCACTACCGCCACCCTCCACTTCGACCACCATCCACTACCGCTACCTTCCACTACTGCCACCCTCCACTACCGCCACCCTCCACTACCGCCACCCTCCACTACCGCCACCCTCCACTACCGCCACCCTCCACTACCGCCACCCTCCACTACTGCCACCCTCCACTACTGCCACCGTCCACTACTGCCAACCTCCACTACCACCATCCTCCACTACCGCCACCCTCCACTACTGCCACCCTCCACTTCGACCACCATCCACTACTGCTACCTTCCACTACTGCCACCCTCCACTTCTGCCACTCTCCAATACTGCCACCCTCCACTACTGCCACCCTCCACTACCGCCACACTCCACTACCACCACCCTCCACTACCACCACCCTCCACTACTGCCACTCTCTACTACCACCACCTTCCACTACCACCACCCTCCTCAACTGCCACCCTCCACTACCACCACCCTCCACTACTCCCACCCTGCACTACTGCCACCCTCCACTACCGCCACCCTCCACTACCGCCACCCTCCACTACTGCCACCCTCCACTACTGCCACCCTCCACTACCGCCACCCTCCACTACCGCCACCCTCCACTACCGCCACCCTCCACTACCGCCACCCTCCACTACCACCACCCTCCACTACCGCCACCCTCCACTACTGCCACCCTCCACTACTGCCACCCTCCACTACTGCCACCCTCCACTACCGCCACCCTCCACTACCGCCACCCTCCACTACCGCCACCCTCCACTACCGCCACCCTCCACTACCACCACCCTCCACTACTGCCACCCTCCACTACTGCCACCCTCCACTACCGCCACCCTCCACTTCCGCCACCCTCCACTACCGCCACCTTCCACTACCACCACCCTCCACTACTGCCACCATCCACTACTGCCACCCTCCACTACTGCTACCCTCTACTACTGCCACCCTCTACTACTGCCACCCTGCACTACCGCCACCCTCCACTACCGCCACCCTCCACTTCGACAACCATCCACTACTGCTACCTTCCACTACTGCCACCCTCCACTACCGCCACCCTCCACTACCGCCACCCTCCACTACCGCCACCCTCCACTACCGCCACCCTCCACTACCGCCACCCTCCACTACCGCCACCCTCCACTACCGCCACCCTCCACTACCGCCACCCTCCACTACTGCCACCCTCCACTACCACCACCCTCCACTACCGCCACCCTCCACTACTGCCACCGTCCACTACTGCCAACTTCCACTACCGCCATCCTCCACTACCGCCACCCTCCACTACTGCCACCCTCCACTACTGCTACCTTCCACTACTGCCACCCTCCACTTCTGCCACTCTCCAATACTGCCACCCTCCACTACTGCCACCCTCCACTACCGCCACACTCCACTACCACCACCCTCCACTACCACCACCCTCCACTACTGCCACTCTCCACTACCACCACCTTCCACTACCACCACCCTCCTCAACTGCCACCCTCCACTACCACCACCCTCCACTACTCCCACCCTGCACTACTGCCACCCTCCACTACCGCCACCCTCCACTACCGCCACCCTCCACTACTGCCACCCTCCACTACTGCCACCCTCCACTACCGCCACCCTCCACTACCGCCACCCTCCACTACCGCCACCCTCCACTACCGCCACCCTCCACTACCGCCACCCTCCACTACCGCCACCCTCCACTACCACCACCCTTCACTACCGCCACCCTCCACTACCGCCACCCTCCACTACTGCCACCCTCCACTACCACCACCCTCCACTACTGCCACCCTCCACTACTGCCACCCTCCACTACTGCCAACCTCCACTACTGCCACCCTCCACAACCGCCACCCTCCACTAGTGCAACCCTCCACTACCACTATCCTCCACTAGTGCCATCCTCCACTACTGCCACCCTCCACTACCACCACCCTCCACTACTGCCACCCTCCACTACTGCCACCCTCCACTTCGACCACCATCCACTACTGCCACCTTCCACTACTGCCACCCTCCACTTCGACCGCCATCCACTACTGCTACCTTCCACTACTGCCACCCTCCGCTTCTGCCAGTCTCCAATACTGCCACCCTCCACTACCGCCATCCTCGACTGCAGCCACCCTCCACTAATGCCACACTCCACTACCACCACCCTCCACTACTGCTACCCTCCACTACGACCACCAACCACTACTGCCACCCTCCACTACCGCCACCCTTCTCTACTGCCAACCTCCACTACGACCACCATCCACTACTGCCACCCTCCACTACCGCCACCCTCCACTACGACCACCATCCACTACTGCCACCCTCCACTACCGCCACCATCCACTACTGCCAACCTCCACTAATGCTCCACTCCACTACCACCACCCTCCACTACTGCCACCCTGCACTACCGCCACCCTCCACTACCGCCACCCTCCACTACCGCAACCCTCCACTACTGCTACCCCCCACTACTCACATACTATACTACTGCCACCCTCCACTACTGCCACCCTCCACTATCGCCACCCTACACTACTGCCACCCTTCACTACCTCAACCCCCCACTACTGCCACCCACCACTAATGCCCCACTCCACTACCACCACCCTCCACTACTGCCACCCTGCAATACCTTCACCCTCCACTACTACCACCATCCACTACTTCCACCCTCCACTACCACCACCCTCCACTACTGCCACCCTCCACTACCGCCACCCTCCACTACCGCCACCCTCCACTACCGCCACCCTCCACTACCACCACCCTTCACTACCGCCACCCTCCACTACCGCCACCCTCCACTACTGCCACCCTCCACTACCACCACCCTCCACTACTGCCACCCTCCACTACTGCCACCCTCCACTACTGCCAACCTCCACTACTGCCACCCTCCACAACCGCCACCCTCCACTAGTGCAACCCTCCACTACCACTATCCTCCACTAGTGCCATCCTCCACTACTGCCACCCTCCACTACCACCACCCTCCACTACTGCCACCCTCCACTACTGCCACCCTCCACTTCGACCACCATCCACTACTGCCACCTTCCACTACTGCCACCCTCCACTTCGACCACCATCCACTACTGCTACCTTCCACTACTGCCACCCTCCGCTTCTGCCAGTCTCCAATACTGCCACCCTCCACTACCGCCATCCTCGACTGCAGCCACCCTCCACTAATGCCACACTCCACTACCACCACCCTCCACTACTGCTACCCTCCACTACGACCACCAACCACTACTGCCACCCTCCACTACCGCCACCCTTCTCTACTGCCAACCTCCACTACGACCACCATCCACTACTGCCACCCTCCACTACCGCCACCCTCCACTACGACCACCATCCACTACTGCCACCCTCCACTACCGCCACCATCCACTACTGCCATCCTCCACTAATGCTCCACTCCACTACCACCACCCTCCACTACTGCCACCCTGCACTACCGCCACCCTCCACTACCGCCACCCTCCACTACCGCAACCCTCCACTACTGCTACCCCCCACTACTCACATACTATACTACTGCCACCCTCCACTACTGCCACCCTCCACTATCGCCACCCTACACTACTGCCACCCTTCACTACCTCAACCCCCCACTACTGCCACCCACCACTAATGCCCCACTCCACTACCACCACCCTCCACTACTGCCACCCTGCAATACCTTCACCCTCCACTACTACCACCATCCACTACTTCCACCCTCCACTACTGCCACCCTCCACTACAGCCACCCTCCACTACTACCACCATCCACTACTGCCACCCTCCACTACTGACACACTATACTACTGCCACCCTCCACTACCACCACCCTCCACTAGTGCCACCCTCCAATACCACCACCCTCCACTACCCTACCCTCCATTACTGCCATCCTCAACTACTGCCACCCTCCACTACTGCCACCCTGCACTGCTTCCACCCTCCACTACCGCCACCCTCCACTACCGCCATCCTCCACTACCGCCACCCTCCACTACCGCCACCCTCCACTAGTGCCACCCTCCAATACCACCATCCTTTACTAGTGCCACCCTCCAATACCACCTCCCTCCTCTACTGTCACCCCTCCACTACCACTACCCTCCATTACTGCCATCCTCTACTACTGCCACCCTGCACTACTGCCACCCTCCACTTCGACCACCATCCACTACCTTGCACTACTGCCACCCTCCACTTCTGCCACTCTCCAGTACTGCCACCCTCCAATACCACCACCCTCCACTACTGCCACCCTCCACTACTGCCACCCTGCACTACCGCCACCCTCCACAACCTCAACCCTCCACTACTGCCACCCTCCACTTCGACCACCATCCACTACTGCCACCCTCCACTTCTGCCACTCTCCAATACTGCCACCCTCCACTACCACCACCCTCCACTACCACTACCCTCCACTACAACCACCCTCCACTACGACCACCATCCACTACTGCCACCCTCCACTACCACCAACCTCGTCTACTGCCACCTTCCACTACCACCACCCTCCACTATCGCCACCCTCCACTACCGCCACTCTCAACTACGACCACCATCCACTACTGCCACCCTCCACTAATGACCCACTCCACTACCACCACCCTCCACTACTGCCACCCTCTGCTACTGCCACCCTGCACTACCGCCACCCTCCACTACGACCACCATCCACTACTGCTACCCTCCACTACTCACATACTATACTACTGCCACCCACCACTTCTGCCACTCTCCACTACTGCCACCCTGCACTACCTCAACTCACCCACTATTGCCACCCTCCACTACTGCCACCCTCCACTACTGCTACCCTGCACTAACGGCACCCTCCACTACTGCCACCCTCCACTACCGCCACCCTCCAATACTGCCACCCTTCACTACCACCTCCATCCACTACCACCACCCTCCACTAGTGCCACCCTCCACTACCACCACCCTCCAATACTGCCACCCTCCACTACCACCACCCTCCACTACCGCCACCCTCCAATACTGCCACCCTTCACTACCACCTCCCTCCACTACCACCACCCTCCACTACCACCACCCTCCACTAGTGCCACTCTCCAATACCACCACCCTCCTCTACTGCCACCCCTCCACTACCACTACCCTCCATTACTGCCATCCTCTTCTACTTCCACCCTCCACTACTGCCACCCTCCACTACTGCCACCCTCCACTACCGTCACCCTCCACTACCGCCACCCTCGACTACCACCACCCTCCAATAGTGCCACCCTCCAATACCACCACCCTCCTCTAATGCCATCCCTCCACTACCACTACCCTCCATTACTGCCATCCTCTTCTACTGCCACCCTCCACTACTGCCACCCTCCACTACCGTCACCCTCCACTACCGACACCCTCCACTACCACCACCCTCCACTAGTGCCACCCTCCACTACCACCACCCTCCACTAGTGCCACCCTCCAATACCACCACCCTCCACTACTGCCACCCTCCACTTCGACCACCCTCCAATACCACCACCCTCCACTACTGCCACCCTCCACTTCGACCACCATCCACTACTGCTACCTTCCACTACTGCCACCCTCCACTACTGCCACTCTCCAATACTGCCACCCTCCACTACTGCCACCCTCTACTACTGCCACCCTCCACTATCGCCACTCTACACTACTGCTACCCTTCACTACCTCAACCCCCCACTACTGCCACCCTCCACTACCGCCACCCTCCACTATCGCAACCCTCCACAACCTCTACCCTCCACTACTGCCACCCTCCACTACCAGCACCCTCCACTCCTGCCACCCTGCACTACTGCCACCCTGCACTACTGCCACCCTCCACTACCACCACCCTCCACTACTGCCACCCTACACTACTGCCACCCTCCACTACCACCACCCTCCACTACTGCCACCCTACACTACTGCCACCCTCCACTACCACCACCCTCCACTATTGCCATCCTCCACTACTGCCACCCTCCACTTCGACCACCATCCACTACTGCTACCTTCCACTAGTGCCACCCTGCACTACCGCCACCCTGCACTACCGCCACCCTCCTCTACCGTCACCCTCCACTTCGACCACCATCCCCTACTGCCACCCTCCACTTCTGCCACTCTCCAATACTGCCACCCTCCACTACTGGCAGCCTCCACTACTGCTACCCTCTACTACTGCCACCCTCCACTACTGCCACTCTCCACTACTGCCACCCTCCACTACTGCCACACTCCACTAGTGCAACCCTCCACTTCGATTACTATCCACTACTGCCACCCTGAACTACTCCCACTCTCCACTACAGCCACCCTCCATTACTGACATCCTCCACTACTGCCACCCTTGACTACCACCTCCCTCCACTACCACCACCCTCCACTAGTGCCACCCTCCACTACCACCACCATCCACTAGTGCCACCCTCCAATACCACCATCCTCTACTAGTGCCACCCTCCAATACCACCATCCTCCTCTACTGCCACCCTCCACTACTGCTACCCTCCATTACTGCCATCCTCAACTACTGCCACCCTCCACTACCACCACCTTCCACTACCACCACCCTCCTCAACTGCCACCCTCCTCAACTGCCACCCTCCACTACCACCACCCTCCACTACTCCCACCCTGCACTACTGCCACCCTCCACTACCGCCACCCTCCACTACCGCCACCCTCCACTACCTCCACCCTCCACAACTGCCACCCTCCACTACCAGCACCCTCCACTCCTGCCACCCTGCACTACTGCCACCCTCCACTACCACCACCCTCCACTACTGCCACCCTCCACTTCGACCACCCTCCACTACTGCTACCTTCCACTACTGCCACCCTGAACTACTGCCACTCTCCACTACCGCCACTCTCCACTACAGCTACCCTCCACTAATGCCACACTCCACTACCACCACCTTCCACTGCCACCACCCTCCACTATCGCCACCCTCCACTACTGCCACCCTCCACTTCGACCACCATCCACTACTGTTACCTTCCACTACTGCCACCCTGAACTACTGCCACCCTCCACTACCGCCACCCTCCACTACCGCCACCCTCCACTACCGCCACCCTCCACTACCGCCACCCTCAACTACGACCACCATCCACTACTGCCACCCTCCACTACCGCCACCCTCCACTAATGACCCACTCCACTACCACTACCCTCCACTACTGCCACCCTCCACTACTGCCACCCTCCACTTCGACCACCATCCACTACTGTTACCTTCCACTACTGCCACCCTGAACTACTGCCACCCTCCACTACCGCCACCCTCCACTACCGCCACCCTCCACTACCACCACCCTCCACTTGTGCCACCCTCCACTACCGCCACCCTCCACTACCACCACCCTCCACTACTGCCACCCTCCACTACCGCCACCCTCCACTACCACCACCCTCCTCTACTGCCACCCTCCACTACCGCCACCCTCCACTACCACCACCCTCAACTACTGCCACCCTGCACTACCGCCACCCTCCACCCTCACTTCGACCACCATCCACTACTGCTACCTTCCACTACTGCCACCCTCCACTTATGCCACTCTCCAATACTGCCACCCTCCACTACTGCCACCCTCCACTACTGCCACCCTCCACTACTGCCACCCTCCACTATCGCCACCCTCCACTACCGCCACCCTCCACTTCCGCCACCCTCCACTACCGCCACCCTCCACTACCGCCACCCTCCACTACCAGCACCCTCCACTCCTGCCACCCTGCACTACTGCCACCCTCCACTACAACCACCCTCCACTACTGCCACCCTACACTACTGCCACCCTCCACTACCACCACCCTCCACTACTGCCATCCTCCACTACTGCCACCCTCCACTACTGCCACCCTCCACTACTGCCACCCTCTACTACTGCCACCCTCCACTACCACCACCCTCCACTACCGCCACCCTACACTACTGCCACCCTCCACTACCACCACCCTCCACTACTGCCACCCTCCACTACTGCCACCCTCCACTACCACCACCCTCCACTACTGCCACCCTACACTACTGCCACCCTCCACTACCACCACCCTCCACTACTGCCACCCTACACTACTGCCACCCTCCACTACCACCACCCTCCACTATTGCCATCCTCCACTACTGCCACCCTCCACTTCGACCACCATCCACTACTGCTACCTTCCACTACTGCCACCCTGCACTACCGCCACCCTGCACTACCGCCACCCTCCTCTACCGTCACCCTCCACTTCGACCACCATCCCCTACTGCCACCCTCCACTTCTGCCACTCTCCAATACTGCCACCCTCCACTACTGGCAGCCTCCACTACTGCTACCCTCTACTACTGCCACCCTCCACTACTGCCACTCTCCACTACTGCCACCCTCCACTACTGCCACACTCCACTAGTGCAACCCTCCACTTCGATTACTATCCACTACTGCCACCCTGAACTACTCCCACTCTCCACTACAGCCACCCTCCATTACTGACATCCTCCACTACTGCCACCCTTGACTACCACCTCCCTCCACTACCACCACCCTCCACTAGTGCCACCCTCCACTACCACCACCATCCACTAGTGCCACCCTCCAATACCACCATCCTCCACTAGTGCCACCCTCCAATACCACCATCCTCCTCTACTGCCACCCTCCACTACCACCACCCTCCACTAGTGCCATCCTCCACTTCGACCACCATCCACTACTGCCACCCTCCACTAATGCTACCCTCCATTACTGCCATCCTCAACTGCCACCACCCTCCACTACCACCACCTTCCACTACTCCCACCCTGCACTACTGCCACCCTCCACTACCGCCACCCTCCACTACCGCCACCCTCCACTACCTCCACCCTCCACTACTGCCACCCTCCACTACCAGCACCCTCCACTCCTGCCACCCGGCACTACTGCCACCCTCCACTACCACCACCCTCCACTACTGCCACCCTCCACTTCGACCACCCTCCACTACTGCTACCTTCCACTACTGCCACCCTGAACTACTGCCACTCTCCACTACCGCCACTCTCCACTACAGCTACCCTCCACTAATGCCACACTCCACTACCACCACCTTCCACTGCCACCACCCTCCACTATCGCCACCCTCCACTACTGCCACCCTCCACTTCGACCACCATCCACTACTGTTACCTTCCACTACTGCCACCCTGAACTACTGCCACCCTCCACTACCGCCACCCTCCACTACCGCCACCCTCCACTACCGCCACCCTCCACTACCGCCACCCTCAACTACGACCGCCTCCCTCAACTACGACCACCATCCACTACTGCCACCCTCCACTACCGCCACCCTCCACTAATGACCCACTCCACTACCACTACCCTCCACTACTGCCACCCTGCACTACTGCCACCCTCCACTACCGCCACCCTCAACTACGACCACCATCCACTACTGCTACCCTCCACTACTCACATACTATACAACTGCCACCCTCCACTATCGCCACCCTACACTACTGCCACCCTCCACTACCGCCACCCTCCACTACCACCACCCTCCACTAGTGCCACCCTCCACTACCACCACCCTCCACAAGTGCCACCCTCCACTACCACCATCCTCCACTAGTGCCACCCTCCACTACCACCACCCTCCACTACCACCACCCTCCACAAGTGCCACCCTCCACTACCACCACCCTCCACTTGTGCCACCCTCCACTACCGCCACCCTCCACTACCACCACCCTCCACTACTGCCACCCTCCACTACCGCCACCCTCCACTACCACCACCCTCCTCTACTGCCACCCTCCACTACCGCCACCCTCCACTACCACCACCCTCAACTACTGCCACCCTGCACTACCGCCACCCTCCACCCTCCACTTCGACCACCATCCACTACTGCTACCTTCCACTACTGCCACCCTCCACTTATGCCACTCTCCAATACTGCCACCCTCCACTACTGCCACCCTCCACTACTGCCACCCTCCACTATCGCCACCCTCCACTACCGCCACCCTCCACTTCCGCCACCCTCCACTACCGCCACCCTCCACTACCGCCACCCTCCACTACCAGCAACCTCCACTCCTGCCACCCTGCACTACTGCCACCCTCCACTACAACCACCCTCCACTACTGCCACCCTACACTACTGCCACCCTCCACTACCACCACTCTCCACTACTGCCATCCTCCACTACTGCCACCCTCCACTACTGCCACCCTCCACTACTGCCACCCTCTACTACTGCCACCCTCACCTACTGCCACCCTGCACTACCGCCACCCTGCACTACCGCCACCCTCCACTTCGACCACCATCCACTACTGCTACCTTCCACTACTGCCACCCTCCACTTCTGCCAGTTTCCAATACTGCCACCCTCCACTACTGGCACCCTCCACTACTGCCACCCTCTACTACTGCCACCCTCCACTACTGCCACCCTCCACTACTGCCACCCTTCACCACCACCTCCCTCCACTACTACCACCCTCCACTAGTGCCACCCTCCACTACCACCACCCTCCACTAGTGCCACCCTCCAATACCACCATCCTCCACTAGTGCCACCCTCTAATACCACCATCCTCCTCTACTGCCACCCTCCACTACCACCACCTTCCACTAGTGCCACCCTCCACTTCGACCACCATCCACTACTGCTACCTTCCACTACTGCCACCCTGAACTACTCCCACTCTCCACTACCGCCACTCTCCACTACAGCCACCCTCCATTACTGCCATCCTCAACTACTGCCACCCTCCACTACCACCACCTTCCACTACCACCACCCTCCTCAACTGCCACCCTCCACTACCACCACCCTCCACTAGTGCCACCCTCCAATACCACCACCCTCCACTACCGCCACCCTCCACTACCGCCACCCTCCACTACCGCCACCCTCCACTACCGCCACCCTCCACTACTGCCACCCTCAACTACCACCACCCTCCACTAGTGCCACCCTCCAATACCACCACCCTCCACTAGTGCCACCCTCCACTACCGCCACCTTCCACTACAGCTACCCTCCACTACTGCCACCCTCAACTACCACCACCCTCCACTAGTGCCACCCTCCACTACCACTACCTTCCATTACTGCCACCCTCCACTACTGCCACCCTCCACTACTGCCACCCTGCATTACCGCCACCCTCCACTACCTCCATCCTCCACTACTGCCACCCTCCACTACCAGCACCCTCCACTCATGCCACACTGCACTACTGCCACTCTGAACTACTGCCACCCTCCAATACCACCACCCTCCACTACCACCACCCTCCACTACCACCACCCTCCACTACTGCCACCCTCCACTACTGCCACCCTGCACTACCGCCACCCTCCACAACCTCAACCCTCCACTACTGCCACCCCCCACTTCGACCACCATCCACTACTGCTACCTTCCACTACTGCCAACCTCCACTAGTGCTACCCTCCACTACTCACATACTATACTACTGCCACCCCCCACTACTGCCAACCTCTATTACCGCCACCCTCCACTACCGCCACCCTCCAATACTGCCACCACCCTCCATTAGTGCCACCCTCCACTACCACCACCCTCCACAAGTGCCACCCTCCACTACCACCACCCTCCACAAGTGCCACCCTCCAATACCACCACCCTCCTCTACTGCCACCCCTCCACTACCACTACCCTCCATTACTGCCATCCTTTTCTACTGCCACCCTCCACTACTGCCACCCTCCACTACTGCCACCCTCCACTACCGTCACCCTCCACTACCGCCACCCTCCACTACCACCACCCTCCACTAGTGCCACCCTCCAATACCACCACCCTCCTCTACTGCCTCCCCTCCACTACCACTACCCTCCATTACTGCCATCCTCTTCTACTGCCACCCTCCACTACTGCCACCCTCCACTACCACCACCCTCCACTACCGCCACCCTCCACTACCACCACCCTCCACTACCACCACCCTCCACTACCACCACCCTCCACTACTGCCACCCTCCACTACTGCCACCTTCCACTGCCACCACCCTCCACTACTGCTACCCTCCACTACCACCACCCTCCACTACCGCCACCCTCCACTACTTCCACCCTCCACTACCGCCACCCTCCACTACCGCCACCCTCCACTACCGCCACCCTCCACTACCGCCACCCTCCACTACCGCCACCCTCCACTACCGCCACCCTCCACTACCACCACCCTCCACTACTGCCACCCTCCACCACCGCCACTCTCCACTACCGCCACCCTCCACTACCGCCACCCTCCACTACAGCCACCCTCCACTACCGCCACCCTCAACTACCACCACCCTCCACTAGTGCCACCCTCCACTACCACCAACCTCCACAAGTGCCACCCTCCACTACCACCACCCTCCACTAGTGCCACCCTCCACTACCACCACCCTCCACTACCACCACCCTCGACAAGTGCCACCCTCCACTACCACCACCCTCCACTTGTGCCACCCTCCACTACCGCCACCCTCCACTACCACTACCCTCAACTACTGCCACCCTCCACTACCGCCACCCTCCACTACCACCACCCTCAACTACTGCCACCCTCCACTACCGCCACCCTCCACTACCACCACCCTCCACTAGTGCCACCCTCCACTACCACCACCCTCCACTTGTGCCACCCTCCACTACCACCACCCTCCTCTACTGCCACCCTGCACTACCGCCACCCTCCACAACCTCAACCCTCCACTACTGCCACCCTCCACTTCGACCACCATCCACTACTGCTACCTTCCACTACTGCCACCCTCCACTACTGCCACCCTCCACTACTGCCACCCTCCACTACTGCCTTCCCTCTACTACTGCCACCCTCTACTACTGCCACCCTGCACTACCGCCTCCCTGCACTACCGCCACCCTCCACTACCGCCACCCTCCACTACCACCACCCTCCACTAGTGCCACCCTCCACTACCACCACCCTCCACTTGTGCCACCCTCCACTACCACCACCCTCCACTACTGCCACCCTCCACTACTGCCACCCTCCACTACTGCCACCCTCCACTACTGCCACCCTCCACTACCACCACCCTCCACTACTGCCACCCTCCACTACTGCCACCCTCCACTACTGCCAACCTCCACTACCACCACCCTCCACTAGTGCCACCCTCCAATACCACCATCCTCCACTAGTGCCACCCTCCACTACTGCCACCCTCCACTACTGCCACCCTCCACTACTACCACCATCCACTACTGCCACCCTCCACTACTGACACACTGTACTACTGCCACCCTCCACTACCACCACCCTCCACTACTGCCACCCTGCACTACCACCACCCTCCACTACTGCCACCCTCCAATACCACCATCCTTTACTAGTGCCACCCTCCAATACCACCACCCTCCTCTACTGTCACCCTCCACTACCACCACCCTCCACTACCACCACCCTCCACTACCGCCACCCTCCACTACTGCCACCCTCCACTACCGCCACCCTCCACTACCGCCACCCTCCACTACCGCCACCCTCCACTACCGCCACCCTCCACTACTGCCACCCTCCACTACTGCCACCCTCCACTACCGCCACCCTCCACTACTGCCACCCTCCACTACCGCCACCCTCCACTACCACCACCCTCTACTACCACCACCCTCCACTACCGCCACCCTCCACTACCGCCACCCTCCACTACCGCCACCCTCCACTACCGCCACCCTCCACTACCGCCACCCTCTACTACCGCCACCCTCCACTACTGCCACCCTCCACTACCGCCACCCTCCATTACCACCACCCTCCACTACCGCCACCCTCCACTACCGCTACCCTCCACTACCGCCACCCTCCACTACCGCCACCCTCCACTACCGCCACCCTCCACTACTGCCAACCTCCACTACCACCACCCTCCACTACCAACACCCTCCACTACTGCCACCCTCCACTACCACCAACCTCCACTACTGCCAACCTCCACTACCACCACCCTCCACTACCGCCACCCTCCACTACCGCCACCCTCCACTACTGCCACCCTCCACTACCACCACCCTCCACTACTGCCACCCTCCACTACTGCCACCCTCCACTACTGCCACCCTCCACTACTGCCACCCTCCACTACCACCACCCTCCACTAGTGCCAACCTCCACTTCTGCCAACCTCCACTACCACCACCCTCCACTACCGCCACCCTCCATTACCGCCACCCTCCACTACTGCCACCCTCCACTACCGCCACCCTCCACTACCACCACCCTCCACTACTGCCACCCTCCACTACTGCCACCCTCCACTACCACCACCCTCCACTACTGCCACCCTCCACTACTGCCACCCTCCACTACTGCCAACCTCCACTACCACCATCCTCCACTACCGCCACCCTCCACTACTGCCACCCTCCAGTCCGACCACCATCCACTACTGCTACCTTCCACTACTGCCACCCTCCACTACTGCCACCCTCCACTACTGCCACCCTCCACTACTGCTACCATCTACTACTGCCACCCTCTACTACTGCCACCCTGCACTACCGCCACCCTCCACTACCGCCACCCTCCACTTCGACCACCATCCACTACTGCTACCTTCCACTACTGCCACCCTCCACTTCTGCCACCCTCCACTACTGCCACCCTCCACTACTGCCACCCTCCACTACTGCCACCCTCCACTACTGCCACCCTCCACTACTGCCACCCTCCACTACTGCCACACTCCACTACCACCACCCTCCACTACCTCCACCCTCCATAACTGCCACCCTTCACTACCACCTCCCTCCACTACCACCACCCTCCACTAGTGCCACCCTCCACTACCACCAAACTCCACTAGTGCCACCCTCCAATACCACCATCCTCCACTAGTGCCACCCTCCAATACCACCATCCTCCTCTACTGCCACCCTCTACTACCACCACCCTCCACTAGTGCCACCCTCCACTTCGACCACCATCCACTACTGCCACCCTCCACTACTGCTACCCTCCATTACTGCCATCCTCAACTACTGCCACCCTGAACTACTGCCACTCTCCACTACCACCACCTTCCACTACCGCCACCCTCCTCAACTGCCACCCTCCACTACCACTACCCTCCACTACTGCCACCCTCCACTACTGCCAACCTCCACTACCACCACCCTCCACTAGTGCCAACCTCCACTACTGCCAACCTCCACTACCACCACCCTCCACTACCGCCACCCTCCACTACCGCCACCCTCCACTACCGCCACCCTCCACTACCGCCACCCTCCACTACCGCCACCCTCCACTACCGCCACCCTCCACTACCGCCACCCTCCACTACCGCCACCCTCCACTACTGCCACCCTCCACTACCACCACCCTCCACTACCACCACCCTCCACTACCGCTCCCTCCACTACTGCCACCCTCCACTACTGCCAACCTCCACTACCACCATCCTCCACTACCGCCACCCTCCACTACTGCCACCCTCCACTTCGACCACCATCCACTACTGCTACCTTCCACTGCTGCCACCCTCCACTACTGCCAACCTCCACTACTGCTACCCTCTACTACTGCCACCCTCTACTACTGCCACCCTGCACTACCGCCACCCTCCACTACCGCCACCCTCCACTTCGACCACCATCCACTACTGCTACCTTCCACTACTGCCACCCTCCACTACCGCCACCCTCCACTACCGCCACCCTCAACTACCACCACCCTCCACTAGTGCCACCCTCCACTACCACCACCCTCCACAAGTGCCACCCTCCACTACCACCACCCTCCACTTGTGCCACCCTCCACTACCGCCACCCTCCACTACCACTACCCTCAACTACTGCCACCCTCCACTACCGCCACCCTCCACTTCCACCACCCTCAACTACTGCCACCCTCCACTACCGCCACCCTCCACTACCACCACCCTCCACTAGTGCCACCCTCCACTACCACCACCCTCCACTTGTGCCACCCTCCACTACCACCACCCTCCTCTACTGCCACCCTGCACTACCGCCACCCTCCACAACCTCAACCCTCCACTACTGCCACCCTCCACTTCGACCACCATCCACTACTGCTACCTTCCACTACTGCCACCCTCCACTACTGCCACCCTCCACTACTGCCACCCTCCACTACTGCCACCCTCTACTACTGCCACCCTGCACTACCGCCTCCCTGCACTACCGCCACCCTCCACTACCGCCACCCTCCACTACCACCACCCTCCACTACCACCACCCTCCACAAGTGCCACCCTCCACTACCACCACCCTCCACTTGTGCCCCCCTCCACTATCTCCACCCTCCACTTGTGCCACCCTCCACTACCACCACCCTCCACTACTGCCACCCTCTACTACCACCACCCTCCACTACTGCCACCCTCCACTACTGCCACCCTCCACTACTGCCACCACCCTCCACTACTGCCACCCTCCACTACTGCCACCCTCCACTACTGCCAACCTCCACTACCACCACCCTCCACTAGTGCCACCCTCCAATACCACCATCCTCCACTAGTGCCACCCTCCACTACTGCCACCCTCCACTACTGCCACCCTCCACTACTACCACCATCCACTACTGCCACCCTCCACTACTGACACACTATACTACTGCCACCCTCCACTACCACCACCCTCCACTACTGCCACCCTGCACTACCACCACCCTCCACTACTGCCACCCTCCAATACCACCATCCTTTACTAGTGCCACCCTCCAATACCACCACCCTCCTCTACTGTCACCCTCCACTACCACCACCCTCCACTACCACCACCCTCCACTACCGCCACCCTCCACTACCGCCACCCTCCACTACCGCCACCCTCCACTACCGCCACCCTCCACTACCGCCACCCTCCACTACCGCCACCCTCTACTACCACCACCCTCCACTACTGCCACCCTCCACTACTGCCACCCTCCACTACTGCCACCACCCTCCACTACTGCCACCCTCCACTACTGCCACCCTCCACTACTGCCAACCTCCACTACCACCACCCTCCACTAGTGCCACCCTCCAATACCACCATCCTCCACTAGTGCCACCCTCCACTACTGCCACCCTCCACTACTGCCAACCTCCACTACCACCACCCTCCACTACCGCCACCCTCCACTACCGCCACCCTCCACTACTGCCACCCTCCACTACCGCCACCCTCCACTACTGCCACCCTCCACTACTGCCACCCTCCACTACTGCCACCCTCCACTACTGCCAACCTCCACTACCACCACCCTCCACTAGTGCCAACCTCCACTTCTGCCAACCTCCACTACCACCACCCTCCACTACCGCCACCCTCCATTACCGCCACCCTCCACTACTGCCACCCTCCACTACCGCCACCCTCCACTACCGCCACTCTCCACTACCGCCACCCTCCACTACTGCCACCCTCCACTACCGCCACCCTCCACTACCGCCACCCTCCACTACCGCCACCCTCCACTACCGCCACCCTCCACTACCGCCACCCTCCACTACCGCCACCCTCCACTACCGCCACCCTCCACTACCGCCACCCTCCACTACCGCCACCCTCCATTACCGCCACCCTCCACTACCGCCACCCTCCACTACCGCCACCCTCCACTACCGCTACCCTCCACTACCGCCACCCTCCACTACCGCCACCCTCCACTACCGCCACCCTCCACTACCGCCACCCTCCACTACCGCCACCCTCCACTACCGCCAACCTCCACTACCACCACCCTCCACTACCGCCACCCTCCACTACCGCCACCCTCCACTACCGCCACCCTCCACTACCGCCACCCTCCACTACCGCCACCCTCCACTACCGCCACCCTCCACTACCGCCACCCTCCACTACCGCCACCCTCCACTACCACCACCCTCCACTACCGCCACCCTCCACTACCGCCACCCTCCACTACCGCCACCCTCCACTACCGCCACCCTCCACTACCGCCACCCTCCACTACCGCCACCCTCCACTACCGCCACCCTCCACTACCGCCACCCTCCACTACTGCCAACCTCCACTACCACCACCCTCCACTACCAACACCCTCCACTACTGCCACCCTCCACTACCACCAACCTCCACTACTGCCAACCTCCACTACCACCACCCTCCACTACCGCCACCCTCCACTACCGCCACCCTCCTCTACCGCCACCCTCCACTACCGCCACCCTCCACTACCGCCACCCTCCACTACCGCCACCCTCCACTACTGCCACCCTCCACTACCACCACCCTCCACTACCGCCACCCTCCACTACTGCCACCCTCCACTACTGCCAACCTCCACTACCACCATCCTCCACTACCGCCACCCTCCACTACTGCCACCCTCCACTTCGACCACCATCCACTACTGCTACCTTCCACTGCTGCCACCCTCCACTACTGCCAACCTCCACTACTGCTACCCTCTACTACTGCCACCCTCTACTACTGCCACCCTGCACTACCGCCACCCTCCACTACCGCCACCCTCCACTTCGACCACCATCCACTACTGCTACCTTCCACTACTGCCACCCTCCACTACCGCCACCCTCCACTACCGCCACCCTCAACTACCACCACCCTCCACTAGTGCCACCCTCCACTACCACCAACCTCCACAAGTGCCACCCTCCACTACCACCACCCTCCACAAGTGCCACCCTCCACTACCACCACCCTCCACTTGTGCCACCCTCCACTACCGCCACCCTCCACTACCACTACCCTCAACTACTGCCACCCTCCACTACCGCCACCCTCCACTACCACCACCCTCAACTACTGCCACCCTCCACTACCGCCACCCTCCACTACCACCACCCTCCACTAGTACCACCCTCCACTACCACCACCCACCACTTGTGCCACCCTCCACTACCACCACCCTCCTCTACTGCCACCCTGCACTACCGCCACCCTCCACAACCTCAACCCTCCACTACTGCCACCCTCCACTTCGACCACCATCCACTACTGCTACCTTCCGCTACTGCCACCCTCCACTACTGCCACCCTCCACTACTGCCACCCTCCACTGCTGCCACCCTCTACTACTGCCACCCTCTACTACTGCCACCCTGCACTACCGCCTCCCTGCACTACCGCCACCCTCCACTACCGCCACCCTCCACTACCACCACCCTCCACTACCACCACCCTCCACAAGTGCCACCCTCCACTACCACCACCCTCCACTTGTGCCCCCCTCCACTATCTCCACCCTCCACTTGTGCCACCCTCCACTACCACCACCCTCCACTACTGCCACCCTCCACTACCACCACCCTCCACTACTGCCACCCTCCACTACTGCCACCCTCCACTACTGCCACCACCCTCCACTACTGCCACCCTCCACTACTGCCACCCTCCACTACTGCCAACCTCCACTACCACCACCCTCCACTAGTGCCACCCTCCAATACCACCATCCTCCACTAGTGCCACCCTCCACTACTGCCACCCTCCACTACTACCACCATCCACTACTGCCACCCTCCACTACTGACACACTATACTACTGCCACCCTCCACTACCACCACCCTCCACTACCACCACCCTCCACTACTGCCACCCTCCAATACCACCATCCTTTACTAGTGCCACCCTCCAATACCACCACCCTCCTCTACTGTCACCCTCCACTACCACCACCCTCCACTACCACTACCCTCCACTACCGCCACCCTCCACTACTGCCACCCTCCACTACAGCCACCCTCCACTACCGCCACCCTCCACTACCGCCACCCTCCACTACTGCCACCCTCCACTACTGCCACCCTCCACTACCACCACCCTCCACTACCGCCACTCTCCACTACTGCCACCCTCCACTACTGCCATCCTCCACTACCGCCACCCTCCACTACCACCACCCTCCACTACCGCCACCCTCCACTACCACCACCCTCCACTACCGCCACCCTCCACTACCGCCACCCTCCACTACCGCCACCCTCCACTACCGCCACCCTCCACTACCGCCACCCTCCACTACCGCCACCCTCCACTACCGCCACCCTCCACTACCGCCACCCTCCACTACCGCCACCCTCCACTACCGCCACCCTCCATTACCGCCACCCTCCACTACCGCCACCCTCCACTACCGCCACCCTCCACTACCGCCACCCTCCACTACCGCCACCCTCCACTACCGCCACCCTCCACTACCGCCACCCTCCACTACCGCCAACCTCCACTACCGCCACCCTCCACTACCGCCACCCTCCACTACCGCCACCCTCCACTACCGCCACCCTCCACTACCGCCACCCTCCACTACCGCCACCCTCCACTACCGCCACCCTCCACTACCACCACCCTCCATTACCACCACCCTCCACTATCGCCACCCTCCACTACCGCTACCCTCCACTACCGCCACCCTCCACTACCGCCACCCTCCACTACTGCCAACCTCCACTACCACCACCCTCCACTACCAACACCCTCCACTACTGCCACCCTCCACTACCACCAACCTCCACTACTGCCAACCTCCACTACCACCACCCTCCACTACCGCCACCCTCCACTACCGCCACCCTCCACTACTGCCACCCTCCACTACCACCACCCTCCACTACTGCCACCCTCCACTACTGCCACCCTCCACTACTGCCACCCTCCACTACTGCCAACCTCCACTACCACCACCCTCCACTAGTGCCAACCTCCACTTCTGCCAACCTCCACTACCACCACCCTCCACTACCGCCACCCTCCATTACCGCCACCCTCCACTACTGCCACCCTCCACTACCGCCACCCTCCACTACCACCACCCTCCACTACTGCCACCCTCCACTACTGCCACCCTCCACTACCACCACCCTCCACTACTGCCACCCTCCACTACTGCCACCCTCCACTACTGCCAACCTCCACTACCACCATCCTCCACTACCGCCACCCTCCACTACTGCCACCCTCCACTTCGACCACCATCCACTACTGCTACCTTCCACTACTGCCACCCTCCACTACTGCTACCCTCCACTACTGCCACCCTCCACTACTGCCACCCTCCACTACTGCTACCCTCTACTACTGCCACCCTCTACTACTGCCACCCTGCACTACCGCCACCCTCCACTACCGCCACCCTCCACTTCGACCACCATCCACTACTGCTACCTTCCACTACTGCCACCCTCCACTTCTGCCACCCTCCACTACTGCCACCCTCCACTACTGCCACCCTCCACTACTGCCACCCTCCACTACTGCCACCCTCCACTACTGCCACCCTCCACTACTGCCACACTCCACTACCACCACCCTCCACTACCGCCACCCTCCATAACTGCCACCCTTCACTACCACCTCCCTCCACTACCACCACCCTCCACTAGTGCCACCCTCCACTACCACCAAACTCCACTAGTGCCACCCTCCAATACCACCATCCTCCACTAGTGCCACCCTCCAATACCACCATCCTCCTCTACTGCCACCCTCTACTACCACCACCCTCCACTAGTGCCACCCTCCACTTCGACCACCATCCACTACTGCCACCCTCCACTACTGCTACCCTCCATTACTGCCATCCTCAACTACTGCCACTCTCCACTACCACCACCTTCCACTACCGCCACCCTCCTCAACTGCCACCCTCCACTACCACTACCCTCCACTACTGCCACCCTCCACTACTGCCAACCTCCACTACCACCACCCTCCACTAGTGCCAACCTCCACTACTGCCAACCTCCACTACCACCACCCCCCACTACCGCCACCCTCCACTACCGCCACCCTCCACTACCGCCACCCTCCACTACCGCCACCCTCCACTACCGCCACCCTCCACTACCGCCACCCTCCACTACCGCCACCCTCCACTACCGCCACCCTCCACTACTGCCACCCTCCACTACCACCACCCTCCACTACCGCCACCCTCCACTACTGCCACCCTCCACTACTGCCAACCTCCACTACCACCATCCTCCACTACCGCCACCCTCCACTACTGCCACCCTCCACTTCGTCCACCATCCACTACTGCTACCTTCCACTGCTGCCACCCTCCACTACTGCCAACCTCCACTACTGCTACCCTCTACTACTGCCACCCTCTACTACTGCCACCCTGCACTACCGCCACCCTCCACTACCGCCACCCTCCACTACCGCCACCCTCCACTTCGACCACCATCCACTACTGCTACCTTCCACTACTGCCACCCTCCACTACCGCCACCCTCCACTACCGCCACCCTCAACTACCACCACCCTCCACTAGTGCCACCCTCCACTACCACCAACCTCCACAAGTGCCACCCTCCACTACCACCACCCTCCACTAGTGCCACCCTCCACTACCACCACCCTCCACTACCACCACCCTCCACAAGTGCCACCCTCCACTACCACCACCCTCCACTTGTGCCACCCTCCACTACCGCCACCCTCCACTACCACTACCCTCAACTACTGCCACCCTCCACTACCGCCACCCTCCACTACCACCACCATCAACTACTGCCACCCTCCACTACCGCCACCCTCCACTACCACCACCCTCCACTAGTGCCACCCTCCACTACCACCACCCTCCACTTGTGCCACCCTCCACTACCACCACCCTCCTCTACTGCCACCCTGCACTACCGCCACCCTCCACAACCTCAACCCTCCACTACTGCCACCCTCCACTTCGACCACCATCCACTACTGCTACCTTCCACTACTGCCACCCTCCACTACTGCCACCCTCCACTACTGCCACCCTCTACTACTGCCACCCTCTACTACTGCCACCCTGCACTACCGCCTCCCTGCACTACCGCCACCCTCCACTACCGCCACCCTCCACTACCACCACCCTCCACTACCACCACCCTCCACAAGTGCCACCCTCCACTACCACCACCCTCCACTTGTGCCCCCCTCCACTATCTCCACCCTCCACTTGTGCCACCCTCCACTACCACCACCCTCCACTACTGCCACCCTCCACTACCACCACCCTCCACTACTGCCACCCTCCACTACTGCCACCCTCCACTACTGCCACCACCCTCCACTACTGCCACCCTCCACTACTGCCACCCTCCACTACTGCCAACCTCCACTACCACCACCCTCCACTACCACCACCCTCCAATACCACCATCCTCCACTAGTGCCACCCTCCACTACTGCCACCCTCCACTACTGCCACCCTCCACTACTACCACCATCCACTACTGCCACCCTCCACTACTGACACACTATACTACTGCCACCCTCCACTACCACCACCCTCCACTACTGCCACCCTGCACTACCACCACCCTCCACTACTGCCACCCTCCAATACCACCATCCTTTACTAGTGCCACCCTCCAATACCGCCACCCTCCTCTACTGTCACCCTCCACTACCACCACCCTCCACTACCACCACCCTCCACTACCGCCACCCTCCACTACCGCCACCCTCCACTACCGCCACCCTCCACTACCGCCACCCTCCACTACCGCCACCCTCCACTACTGCCACCCTCCACTACTGCCACCCTCCACTACCACCACCCTCCACTACCGCCACTCTCCACTACTGCCACCCTCCACTACTGCCACCCTCCACTACCGCCACCCTCCACTACCACCACCCTCCACTACCACCACCCTCCACTACCGCCACCCTCCACTACCACCATCCTCCACTACCGCCACCCTCCACTTCCGCCACCCTCCACTACCGCCACCCTCCACTACCGCCACCCTCCACTACCGCCACCCTCCACTACCGCCACCCTCCACTACCGCCACCCTCCACTACCGCCACCCTCCACTACCACCACCCTCCATTACCACCACCCTCCACTACCGCCACCCTCCACTACCGCCACCCTCCACTACCGCTACCCTCCACTACCGCCACCCTCCACTACCGCCACCCTCCACTACCGCCACCCTCCACTACCGCCAACCTCCACTACCACCACCCTCCACTACCAACACCCTCCACTACTGCCACCCTCCACTACCACCAACCTCCACTACTGCCAACCTCCACTACCACCACCCTCCACTACCGCCACCCTCCACTACCGCCACCCTCCACTACTGCCACCCTCCACTACCACCACTTTCCCCTACTGCCACCCTCCACTACTGCCAACCTCCACTACCACCACCCTCCACTAGTGCCAACCTCCACTACTGCCAACCTCCACTACCACCACCCTCCACTACCGCCACCCTCCATTACCGCCACCCTCCACTACTGCCACCCTCCACTACCGCCACCCTCCACTACCACCACCCTCCACTACTGCCACCCTCCACTACTGCCACCCTCCACTACCACCACCCTCCACTACTGCCACCCTCCACTACTGCCACCCTCCACTACTGCCAACCTCCACTACCACCATCCTCCATTACCGCCACCCTCCACTACTGCCACCCTCCACTTCGACCACCATCCACTACTGCTACCTTCCACTACTGCCACCCTCCACTACTGCCACCCTCCACTACTGCCACCCTCCACTACTGCTACCCTCTACTACTGCCACCCTCTACTACTGCCACCCTGCACTACCGCCACCCTCCACTACCGCCACCCTCCACTTCGACCACCATCCACTACTGCTACCTTCCACTACTGCCACCCTCCACTACTGCCACCCTCCACTACTGCCACCCTCCACTACTGCCACCCTCCAGTACTGCCACCCTCCACTACTGCCACCCTCCACTACTGCCACCCTCCACTACTGCCACACTCCACTACCACCACCCTCCACTACCGCCACCCTCCATAACTGCCACCCTTCACTACCACCTCCCTCCACTACCACCACCCTCCACTAGTGCCACCCTCCACTACCACCAAACTCCACTAGTGCTACCCTCCAATACCACCATCCTCCACTAGTGCCACCCTCCAATACCACCATCCTCCTCTACTGCCACCCTCTACTACCACCACCCTCCACTAGTGCCACCCTCCACTTCGACCACCATCCACTACTGCCACCCTCCACTACTGCTACCCTCCATTACTGCCATCCTCAACTACTGCCACCCTGAACTACTGCCACTCTCCACTACCACCACCTTCCACTACCACCACCCTCCTCAACTGCCACCCTCCACTACCACTACCCTCCACTACTGCCACCCTCCACTACTGCCACCCTCCACTACTGCCAACCTCCACTACCACCACCCTCCACTAGTGCCAACCTCCACTACTGCCAACCTCCACTACCACCACCCTCCACTACCGCCACCCTCCACTTCCGCCACCCTCCACTACCGCCACCCTCCACTACCGCCACCCTCCACTACCGCCACCCTCCACTACCGCCACCCTCCACTACCGCCACCCTCCACTACCGCCACCCTCCACTACCGCCACCCTCCACTGCCGCCACCCTCCACTACCGCCACCCTCCACTACCGCCACCCTCCACTACCGCCACCCTCCACTACCGCCACCCTCCACTACTGCCACCCTCCACTACCGCCACCCTCCACTACTGCCACCCTCCACTACTGCCATCCTCCACTACCACCATCCTCCACTACCGCCACCCTCCACTACTGCCACCCTCCACTTCGACCGCCATCCACTACTGCTACCTTCCACTGCTGCCACCCTCCACTATTGCCACCCTCCACTACTGCTTCCCTCTACTACTGCCACCCTGCACTACCGCCACCCTGCACTACCGCCACCCTCCACTACCGCCACCCTCCACTTCGACCACCATCCACTACTGCTACCTTCCACTACTGCCACCCTCCACTACCGCCACCCTCCACCACCGCCACCCTCCACTACCGCCACCCTCCACTACCGCCACCCTCCACTACCGCCACCCTCCACTACTGCCACCCTCCACTACCACCACCCTCCACTACTGCCACCCTCCACTACTGCCAATCTCCACTACCACCATCCTCCACTACCGCCACCCTCCACTACTGCCACCCTCCACTTCGACCACCATCCACTACTGCTACCTTTCAATACTGCCACCCTCCACTTCTGCCACTCCCCAATACTGCCACCCTCCACTACTGCCACCCTCCACTACCGCCACCTTCCACTACCACCACCCTCCACTACCACCACCCTCCACTACTGCCACTCTCCACTACCACCACCTTCCACTACCACCACCCTTCTCAACTGCCACCCTCCACTACCACCACCCTCCACTACTCCCACCCTGCACTACTGCCACCCTCCACTACCGCCACTCTCCACTACCGCCACCCTCCACTACTGCCACCCTCCACTACTGCCACCCTCCATTACCGCCACCCTCCACTACCACCACCCTCCACTACCGCCACCCTCCACTACCACCACCCTCCACTACTGCCACCCTCCATTACTGCCACCCTCCACTACTGCCACCCTCCACTACCGCCACCCTCCACTACCGCCACCCTCCACTACCACCACCCTCCACTACTGCCACCCTCCACTACCGCCACCCTCCACTACTGCCACCCTCCACTACCACCACCCTCCACTAGTGCCAACCTCCACTACTGCCAACCTCCACTACCACCACCCTCCACTTCTGCCACCCTCCACTACTGCCACCCTTAACTACTGCCACCCTCCACTACCGCCACCCTCCACTACCGCCACCCTCCACTACTGCCACCCTCCACTACTGCCACCCTCCACTACCGCCACCCTCCACTACCGCCACCCTCCACTAGTGCCACCCTCCACTACTGCCAACCTCCACTACCGCCACCCTCCTCTACCGCCACCCTCCACTACCGCCACCCTCTACTACCGCCACCCTCCACTACCACCACCCTTCACTACCACCACCCTCCACTACCGCCACCCTCCACTACCGCCACCCTCCACTATTGCCACCTTCCACTACCGCCACCCTCCACTACCACCACCCTCCACTTCTGCCACCCTCCACTACTGCCACCCTCCACTACTGCCACCCTTAACTACTGCCACCCTCCACTACCGCCACCCTCCACTACTGCCACCCTCCACTACTGCCACCCTCCACTACCGCCACCCTCCACTACCGCCACCCTCCACTAGTGCCACCCTCCACTACTGCCAACCTCCACTACCGCCACCCTCCACTACCGCCACCCTCCACTACCGCCACCCTCCACTACCGCCACCCTCCACTACCGCCACCCTCCACTACCGCCACCCTCCACTACCACCACCCTTCACTACCACCACCCTCCACTACCGCCACCCTCCACTACCGCCACCCTCCACTATTGCCACCTTCCACTACCGCCACCCTCCACTACTGCCATCCTCCACTACCACCAACCTCCACTACTGCCACCCTCCACTACTGCCACCCTCCACTACTGCCAACCTCCACTACCGCCACCCTCCACTAGTGCCACCCTCCACTACCACCATCCTCCACTACCCATCAAACACAAATCATCTACACAACGTTCGCCTATCTCTTCCCATAGGTGTGGGAATGATTTGCATTGAGAATGGTGCAGGAGAGCCTTTGAGAAACTTTTACTCAAAAAATCCAAACACAAAGGTTTAATTATAAATTGTTTTTCTACAATTATTTTCTTCCAAATGTAAAACAAATAGTTTTTACATGTTTAAATATAAAATTTATGGTGTTTTTTTGTAAAATTCATTAATAAATTGTGAATGATATATATTGGCTGAGTGAAACCTTTAAAATCCATTTAGTTATAATATGAACAGAAAAAAGTAGTTTTCCAAATTTTCTAAAAATCGCTCTTTTTAACACAATTTGACTCCTTATGCATTCCACTAAACACTAATATGTTTAAATATATAATTTATGTATTATTCCCTAAGATAATTTATATAAATTATAAAAGTTGCTGGAAAGTGGTGAGAAAGAATCTGAAAACGTTTTGTTGTCTTATATTGGCGTGTTCTTATTAACTAGAGTGAGTAAGAGTGAGCGAGAGTGGGTAAGAATGAGTAAGAGTGACTGAAGGTGAGTGAGAGTGCAAGAGAGTGTGTAAGTGTGAGTAAGAGTGAGTATAAGTAAGAGTGACAGAGTGAGTAAAGGTGACAGAATGAGTAAGAGTGAGAGTAAAGTGATTGAGAGTAAGGGTGAGTATGAGAGTAAGAGTGATTGAGAGTTAGTGAGAGTAAGAGTGATTGAGAGTAAGAGTGATTGAGAGTAAGAGTGATTGAGAGTAAGAGTGATTGGGAGTAAGAGTGATTGAGAGTAAGAGTGATTGGGAGTAAGAGTGATTGGGAGTAGGAGTTAGAGTGAGAGTAGGAGTAAGAATGAGAATAAGAGTGATTGAGAGTAAGAGTGAGTAAGAGTAAGAATGAGAGTAAGAGTGATTGAGAGTAAGAGTGATTGAGAGTAAGAGTGATTGAGAGTAAGAGTGATTGGGAGTAAGAGTGATTGGGAGTAAGAGTAAGAGTGAGAGTAAGAGTAAGAATGAGAATAAGAGTGATTGAGAGTAAGAGTGATTGGGAGTAAGAGTAAGAGTAAGAATGAGAGTAGGAGTGATTGAGAGTAGGAGTGATTGGGAGTAGGAGTGATTGGGAGTAGGAGTGATTGGGAGTAAGAGTGATTGAGAGTAAGAGTAATTGAGAGTAAGAGTATGAGAGTAAGAGTATGAGAGTAAGAGTGAGAGAGTGAGTATGAATGGGTAAGGGTGACTGAGAGTGAGTAAGAGTGACAGAGTAAGAATGACAGAGTAAGAGTGATAGAGAGTAAGAGTGACAGAGAGTAAGAGTGACAGAGAGTAAGAGTGACAGAGTAAGAGTGACAGAGAGTAAGAGTGACAGAGAGTAAGAGTGACAGAGAGTAAGAGTGACAGAGTAAGAGTGACAGAGAGTAAGAGTGACAGAGTAAGAGTGACAGAGAGTAAGAGTGACAGAGTAAGAGTGACAGAGTAAGAGTGACAGAGTAAGAGTGAGTATGAGAGTGAGTAAGGATGACTGAGAGAAAGAGTGAGAAATAGTGCGTAAGAGTGATTGAGAGTTAGAGTGAGAGTAAGAGTGATTGAGAGTTAGTGAGAGTAAGAGTGATTGAGAGTAAGAGTGATTGAGAGTAAGAGTGATTGAGAGTAAAAGTGATTGAGAGTAAGAGTGATTGAGAGTAAGAGTGATTGGGAGTAAGAGTGATTGAGAGTAAGAGTGATTGGGAGTAAGATTGATTGGGAGTAGGAGTAAGAATGAGAATAAGAGTGATTGAGAGTAAGAGTGAGTAAGAGTAAGAATGAGAGTAAGAGTGATTGAGAGTAAGAGTGATTGAGAGTAAGAGTGATTGAGAGTAAGAGTGATTGGGAGTAAGAGTGATTGGGAGTAAGAGTAAGAGTGAGAGTAAGAGTAAGAATGAGAATAAGAGTGATTGAGAGTAAGAGTGATTGGGAGTAAGAGTAAGAGTAAGAATGAGAGTAGGAGTGATTGAGAGTAGGAGTGATTGGGAGTAGGAGTGATTGGGAGTAAGAGTGATTGAGAGTAAGAGTAATTGAGAGTAAGAGTATGAGAGTAAGAGTGAGAGAGTATGAATGGGTAGGGGTGACTGAGAGTGAGTAAGAATGACAGAGTAAGAGTGACAGAGAGTAAGAGTGACAGAGAGTAAGAGTGACAGAGAGTAAGAGTGACAGAGAGTATAAGTGACTGAGAGTAAGAGTGACAGAGAGTAAGAGTGACAGAGTGTAAGAGTGACAGAGTAAGAGTGACAGAGTAAGAGTGACAGAGTAAGAGTGACAGAGAGTAAGAGTGACAGAGAGTAAGAGTGACAGAGAGTAAGAGTGACAGAGTAAAAGAGTGACAGAGAGTAAGAGTGACAGAGAGTAAGAGTGACAGAGAGTAAGAGTGACAGAGTAAGAGTGACAGAGTAAGAGTGACAGAGTAAGAGTGACAGAGAGTAAGAGTGACAGAGTAAGAGTGACAGAGTAAGAGTGACAGAGAGTAAGAGTGACAGAGTAAGAGTGACAGAGTAAGAGTGACAGAGAGTAAGAGTGACAGAGAGTAAGAGTGACAGAGTAAGAGTGACAGAGAGTAAGAGTGACAGAGAGTAAGAGTGACAGAGTAAGAGTGACAGAGAGTAAGAGTGACAGAGTGACAGAGTAAGAGTGACATAGAGTAAGAGTGACAGAGAGTAAGAGTGACAGAGAGTAAGAGTGACAGAGAGTAAGAGTGACAGAGTAAGAGAGTGAGAGTGATTATGAGAGAGTTAAGAGTGTGAGGTGTGAGAGGGTAGCAGGCCAGGGAGGCAGGATGTGTGGTCACAGGCGAGGCCTAGGCCTCGTGATCTCTAATGTTGGTTTTTATATATGTGGGATTTTTTGTCCTGTTTCAAATTATAATTATTTAGCAGGAATGTAATAAAATATTGCACAGTATTATTTCCTTGATAATCAAACTTGTTGTTCAAAGATAATATACAATCTTTGAAGGAAACATTTTGAGAGCGCGAGCTGGCAACACTGGGCTGGTGGGTGAGAGAGACATATGGTTAGTTGTGCTCAGACCTTCAGTGGTGAAGGGTGTGTCCCAGCTGGCCGCCACCAGCCGCCACCCGCCGCCCACCACCAGCCGCCACCACCCACCACCAGCCGCCACCCACCACCAGCCGCCACCCGCCGCCACCCACCACCAGCCGCCACCCGCCGCCACCCACCACCAGCCGCCACCCACCACCCGCTGCCACCCACCGCCAGCCGCCACCCGCCACCACCCACCGCCAACCGCCACCCGCCACCACCCACCACCACCCACTGCCAGCCGCCACCCGCCACCACCCACCACCACCCACCGCCAGCCGCCACCCGCCACCACCCACCGCCAGCCGCCACCCGCCACCACCAGCCGCCACCAGCCACCGCCACCCACCACCAGCCGCCACCCACCACCACCCACCACCAGCCGCCACCACCCACCGCCAGCCGCCACCCGCCACCACCCACCGCCACCCGCCACCACCCACCGCCAGCCGCCAGCCGCCACCAGCCACCGCCACCGCCACTCACCACCCGCCGCCACCACCCGCCGCCACCCGCCACCCACCACCAGCCGCCACCCGCCACCAGCCACCACCCGCCACCACCCGCCACCCGCCACCAGCCGCCACCAGTCACCAGCCACCGCCACCCACCACCGCCACTCACCACCCGCCGCCACCACCCACCACCAGCCGCCACCCGCCACCGCCACCCGCCGCCACCAGCCACCGCCACCCGCCGCCACCAGCCACCGCCACCCGCCGCCACCAGCCACCGCCACCCGCCGCCACCAGCCACCGCCACCACCACCCACCACCACCACCCACCACCACCAGCCGCCGCCGCCACCACCACCCACCACCACCGTCGCCGCCACCACCCATCACCGCCGCCGACACCACCACCCACCACCACCGCCGCCGCCACCACCCATCACCGCCGCCGCCGCCACCACCCACCACAGCCGCCGCCGACACCACCGCCACCACCCACCACAGCCGCCACCAACACCCACCACCACCACCCACCACCGCCGCCACCGCCCGCCACCAGCCGCCATCACCACCACCACCACCACCAGCCGCCATCACCGCCACCAGCCGCCACCAGCTGCCACCACCACCAGCCGCCACCACCACCACCAGCTGCCACCACCACCAGCCGCCACTACCGCCCGCTATCAGCCGTCACCGCCCGTTGCCACAGTCGCCGCCACCGCCACCGCCAGCCGCCACCAGCCCCCCCCACCGCCGATCGTCACCACCCACCACAGCCGCCACCGCCCGCCACCACCCACCACCCGCTGCCACCACCCACCAGCCGCCGCCGCCACCCACCACCCGCCGCCGCCACCCACCACCCGCCGCCACCACCCACCACCCGCCGCCACCACCCACCACCACCAGCCGCCGCCGCCACCACCACCCACCACCACCGCCGCCACCACCCACCACCACCAGCCGCCGCCGCCACCACCACCAGCCGCCGCCGCCACCACCACCCACCACCACCGCCGCCACCACCACCCACCACCGCCAGCCGACACCACTCATCACAGACGCCGCCACCCGCCACCGCCCGCCACCACCGCCAGACACAGCCGCCAGTGTCCGCCACCGCCGCCACTGTCCGCCACCGCCGCCACTGTCCGCCACCGCCGTCACTGTCCGCCACCGCCGCCACTGTCCGCCACCGCCACCGCCGCCACTGTCCGCCACCGCCACCACTGTCCGCCCGCCGCCACCACTGTCCACCCGCCGCCACCACTGTCCGCCCGCCGCCTCCACTGTCCGCCCGCCGCCTCCACTGTCCGCCCGCCGCTGCCACTGTCCGCCCGCCACCGCCACTGTCCGCCCGCCGCCACTATCCGCCACCGCCGCCACTGTCCTCCCGCCGCCACTGTCCGCCCGCCGCCACTGTCCGCCCGCCGCCGCCCTGTCCGCCCGCCGCCACTATCCGCCACCGCCGCCACTGTCCGCCCGCCGCCACTATCCGCCACCGCCGCCACTGTCCGCCCGACGCCACTGTCCGCCCGCCGCCACTATCCGCCACCGCCGCCACTGTCCGCCCGCCGCCACTATCCGCCACCGCCACCACTGTCCGCCACCGCCACCACTGTCCGCCACCGCCACCACTGTCTGCCACCGCCACCACTGTCCGCCCGCCGCCTCCACTGTCCGCCCGCAGCCACCACTGTCCGCCCGCCGCCGCCACTGTCCGCCCGCCGCCGAGACTGTCCGCCCGCCGCCACTGTCCACCACCGCCGCCAAAGCCGCCACGGTCCGCCCGCCGCCACTGTCCGCCACAGCCGCCACTGTCCGCCCGCCGCCACTGTCCACCCGCCGCCACTATCCGCCACCGCCGCCACTGTCCGCCCGCCGCCACTATCCGCCACCGCCGCCACTATCCGCCACCGCCGCTACTGTCCGCCCGCCTCCACTGTCCGCCCGCCGCCGCCACTGTCCGCCACCGCCGCCACTGTCCGCCCGCCGCCGCCACTGTCCGCCCGCCGCCACTGTCCACCACCGCCCCCAAAGCCGCCACAGTCCGCCCGCCGCCACTATCCGCCACCGCCGCTACTGTCCGCCCGCCGCCACTGTCCGCCCGCCGCCACTATCCGCCACCGCCGCCACTGTCCCCCACAGCCGCCACTCTCCGCTGTACAGCCTCCCCTCTCTCCGTTAGTAAATAATTATAATTGTTAGTAAATAATAAAAGAAATATAAATTATTAGATTTTTTTTACCCTTAAATTGGTTTTAATATTTAAATTGATAATAATATAATATAAAATATAATAAAAATAATATAAAATATAATTTAATTTCAAGAAATTTAACTTTAAACACAAAGATGTGAAAAGGGTTCAGATTATTGGCTCAAACCTTTCATAAGAGATTCATATTGGTATATGAATGGATTATGAATGACTCATGTTAGGAGTGTAAAGTTGCCACAACATCTCAAATTAGTGTTAGATACATATGTCTTGGTTATAAGTTTTGGAAACCTATTTAAGTCCACACACAATATCGTATCTGATACGATAAAACAAACGTTTCCAATACTTTCAAATACTTTCCAGATATGTTGTGGCAACCTAAAATTGTTTGCTGGGTAGTGCCATCCTCCACTACTGCCACCCTCCACTACCACCACCCTCCACTACTGCCACCCTCCACTACTGCCACCCTCCACTTCGACCACCATCCACTACTGCTACCTTCCACTACTGCCACCCTCCGCTTCTGCCAGTCTCCAATACTGCCACCCTCCACTACCGCCATCCTCGACTGCAGCCACCCTCCACTAATGCCACACTCCACTACCACCACCCTCCACTACTGCTACCCTCCACTACGACCACCATCCACTACTGCCACCCTCCACTACCGCCACCCTCCACTACTGCCACCCTCCACTACGACCACCATCCACTACTGCCACCCTCCACTACGACCACCATCCACTACTGCCACCCTCCACTACCGCCACCATCCACTACTGCCACCCTCCACTAATGCTCCACTCCACTACCACCACCCTCCACTACTGCCACCCTGCACTACCGCCACCCTCCACTACCGCCACCCTCCACTACTGCTACCCCCCACTACTCACATACTATACTACTGCCACCCTCCACTATCGCCACCCTACACTACTGCCACCCTTCACTACCTCAACCCCCCACTACTGCCACCCACCACTAATGCCCCACTCCACTACCACCACCCTCCACTACTGCCACCCTGCACTACCTTCACCCTCCACTACTACCACCATCCACTACTGCCACCCTCCACTACTGCCACCCTCCACTACTGCCACCCTCCACTACTACCACCATCCACTACTGCCACCCTCCACTACTGACACACTATACTACTGCCACCCTCCACTACCACCACCCTCCACTAGTGCCACCCTCCAATACCACCACCCTCCTCTACTGTCACCCTCCACTACCCTACCCTCCATTACTGCCATCCTCAACTACTGCCACCCTCCACTACGGCCACCCTCCACTACTTCCACCCTCCACTACCGCCATCCTCCACTACCGCCACCCTCCACTACCGCCACCCTCCACTACCACCATCCTTTACTAGTGCCACCCTCCAATACCACCTCCCTCCTCTACTGTCACCCCTCCACTACCACTACCCTCCATTACTGCCATCCTCTACTACTGCCACCCTGCACTACTGCCACCCTCCACCCTCCACTTCGACCACCATCCACTACCTTCCACTACTGCCACCCTCCACTACTGCCACTCTCCAGTACTGCCACCCTCCACTACTGCCACCCTCCACTACTGCCGCCCTCCACTACTGCCGCCCTCCATGACTGCCACCCTCCACTATCGCCACCCTACACTACTAGTAGTATAATCCGAGCCAGATAGGGGCACTTAACAAACAATGGGGGGTACTTATCAGACAATGGAATCAGAGGCGGGGAGCCAGATAGGCCCACTTATCAGACAAAGGAATCAGAGGCGGGGTGACAGATAGACCCCACCTCAAATTGTAGTCTACGGTGAGTCCCTGCCATATTTCACTTACTCTGGGTATCTGCGTTTAAACACTACGTCGTTATATAGGACTAATTAAGGATATATATATTCGAACAAGTCTGTATGGCCCCTCCCTTATATGGGAGTATTTAAGGAGTATTAAATTATAAATCCTTCCCCTCCCCCAAAGGTTAAAAAAAAACATCAAATAATTTATTAAATGCTTTATTAGGTAAAAACCACAAAATGTATAAGTAATTATGTTAGTTAATAATTGTAGTTTACAGAGTGCTCTTGCCATATTTCACTTACTACAGCTCTACCCCCCCCCCCTCCCTATCCCACACCCCCATCCTCGTCTGAGTAGAATTGTGACTATTCCTCGTCAGTGAAGAGTGGGGGAAGGTCTTGAGCCCCATCCCCACCCTCTCTTGTGGGGGTGGGGTGAGTTGGGTGAACACCTTTTGGCTGAGTTTCCTCCTCTCTCTCATCGGAAGTGTTCTGGAAAGAGATGGAGGAAATAATATATAGTGATTAAAGGTTTTTTATATAATTATATATTTTATCAGAAAAATATTATATTTTTCTCTAAGAACAACTAGTACATACCTTTCCCCTTGCAGGAGCGGCCTTGTGTCCTATATATGTCCTATGTCCTTGCGGCCTATAAATTAATAATTGAGTCGCAACATGGTTTTATAAATGGCCGTTCATGTTTAACAAATTTGTTATCTTTTTATTCTAGCATTGTTGAGGCAGTTGATAGTGGTAAGGATTGCGATGTTGTATACCTTGACTTTAGCAAAGCTTTTGATACAGTGCCACATGAAAGACTGATTAAAAAAATAGAGTCTCATGGTATTGGGGGTGCTATATTAAGCTGGATTAGGGCATGGCTATACCAAAGGAAACAGAGAGTTAGTATAAATGGAATCAAGTCAGAGTGGGAAAATGTTGTAAGTGGAGTGCCTCAAGGCTCTGTCCTGGGACCTCTGTTGTTTATAATATATATAAATGATTTAGATTCAGGTTTGAGTAGCAACATTTGCAAATTTGCCGATGATACGAAAATCGGTAGGGAAATTAATTCGGAGGAGGACTCACTATCACTTCAAGTTGATCTAGATAGGGTTTTGAAATGGTCAAAGGATTGGCAGATGCAGTTTAATGCTGATAAATGTAAAGTTCTGAGGTTAGGTAATGATGATAGAGTTACAAGATACGAGCTAGATGGTGTTGTGATTGCGAAGTCGGATTGCGAAAGGGATCTGGGAGTTATGATTAGTAAGAATTTAAAACAAAAGGATCAATGCATAAATGTTCGTAATAAGGCAAATCGGACACTTGGATTTATTAATCGCAGCGTTAGTAACAAGACACCTGGTGTGGTTCTCAAGCTATATCTTGCTCTAGTTAGGCCCCATTTAGATTATGCAGTTCAGTTTTGGTCGCCATATTATAGAATGGATATAAATTCACTTGAACGTGTCCAGCGTAGGATGACTAAGTTAATTCCCCAAATTAGAAATCTTTCATATGAAGAAAGATTAACAAAGCTTAAGTTGCATTCACTGGAAAGGCGAAGAGTTAGGGGTGACATGATAGAGGTTTACAAGTGGATGAATGGACATAACCGGGGGGATATTAATAGGGTATTAAAAGTATCAACACAGGACAGAACACGAAACAATGGATATAAATTGGATAAGTTTAGATTTAGGAAAGACTTGGGTAAATACTGGTTCAGTAACAGGGTTGTTGATTTGTGGAACCAATTGCCGCGTAACATTGTGGAGGTGGGGTCCCTCGATTGTTTCAAGCACGGGTTGGACAAGTATATGAGTGGGATTGGGTGGTTATAGAATAGGAGCTGCCTCGTATGGGCCAATAGGCCTTCTGCAGTTACCTTTGTTCTTATGTGTCCTCTACAGCAGGCATTGTCAATTAGACTACGTAACAGCATCTTGTTTGGGGCAGACCCCCCCACGTAGAATTACTACTCTACAAATGTGGACGGGTCCCAAGAACTGCACTGGAGAAAAACATAAGAGGTGAAATAGAGGATATACAAACTTTTTTATTGAGGGAAATAAACATAAAATAAATCTATTAGCAGAAAGATAGGGTAATACTAACCAGGTCCTTCAAGGACTTCAATCTTCCCCGCAGGTGTTTTTTAAGAGACACCTCCCATTTCGTAGGAGGAAGACAGTCTTCTGAGGGGGATGGGTGGGGTTTTTTATAGGAGGCTACACCCCTTGTTAGGTAGGTTGCCTAGCTAACAAAAATATTCTCTACACCACCTATAAGAACCAACTCCTATACCTCTACAAAATGTCCTAACACAATGATGTTTCATAGGAAAATACCGTCTCGCATAAGCAAGGGCTCGTTTATCATTTAATTTTAAAGTAATGCTTGAAAATACATTATGTAAGTAATGTACTGTTGAAGGCAACCCCAGGTGACTCACCCTATGAACGAACATGATGCAATAGAGCCCGCACGCGAGAGTAAAATCACTCTGGAGTCTGTATCGCATTCCAAACACCTTTCTTATTTTGTTAGTTTTAATAAATCCTTGAAAATGACGTCCGTAAGTAACCGGCGATATTGCATAACTATAAAAAAAAAACATCCGATGATTAACTTTATCAACATAAATTCCTACCCAATGTCCCTTAGTGATTCTGCTGTGTGAAGGTAAAATATTTGTTATGAAAACAATAGGTTTTCTTGAAGAGATATTTAAATGTTCTATCTCATCAGCATTATAACACCCTAGGTAGAGTGCTCGATCCCCTAGATTATTTTTTAAATTAATATTTATATCATAACAGTTCATTATGTTTTTTTACGCTCGTACGTCACACAGAACAGTTCTCTGCCCGTCGATGGATAGTACCCCGGTCGTTTCCCCAAACAGTAAAACCAGCCTGTTATATGTAACACCGCCACGAAATTCAAGCTCCATATGCAAGTTCCCAGATTTCTCCACAGGGAGGGAATCTTTTGTTTGAATGGTGGTTAAGTCAAAGGTGAATATTGATCTTCCCTTATTAAAAGAGTCATAGGCCAGTAGTGAATCACGCTCTAAGCCTAATGTCTTCAAAGTTTCATAATAAAGGCGGGAATAATGGTTATCGAAATCGCCACCAATTCGGTAAATTGCATTATTGTTCAAATACATAGCAATACTTTTCAGCTTTGCATTTTCAAAATATAATCCATTACCTTGGTGAAGACCGGCGAAATAATTCATTGGAACGATTATCATGTATATCTTGTGTGGAATTACTTGCGCCCATGGTTGATCAATTAAGAGACTAGTTTGATTCCTTGCTAGAACATATGTTTTAGAAATGGTTCTATTGAAAGTATAGGTTATGGGGTCAGGGGATGCTAATAGTGAGCTGTTTAAGGCTAGGTAAGCACTTGGGTAGGGGAACACCCGCGTCACCCATAACTTAGCATAATCCATATGCAGGCGATACTTAGAGCCATCGTCCACGCTTGTATTTAGGACCCAAGCATGGGGGGAGAGCTCCAATCTTAGTCGCATATCTATATTGTCTAATATGTATTGGTCTAGGGATGATATATCCAATAGGAGGGGGAAACACATCGACAAACCTTTACTTTTTAAATCACCCATAAATTTTTTATCCTTGGCAGTTGCTCCAGTAAAATAAGTATTTGTAAACTCATTAGTGATTATACCATCGTCATCTCTCCAGTCCCTGCGAAAGCCTCCAATTCTCCCCAAGGAAGACATTTTTGATGGAGGCAGGGAGGTAATTAATTTAATAAACGACCAATAATTAAAATTAGTATTTGTTTCAACTACCTGCTCTCCTAAAAACACCTGAACACCTTCAAACATGGTATTTGACAACCCATTCACAAATTCCACATGGTCATCCTCTTCCAATTTTGTGGTATCGTCATCTTTGGTTAAAGATACCTTAAAATCTATAACAATATTAGCTAGATCTAAGAAGGCGCCCTGGGTTCCAGGGATGCGGAATTCTAAGTAATTATCCCGCAAACGTTGATTAATGGGGAGGTTGACAGGTAGAACGTCTATTTGCTGCGTAGAGGCAATTGAACTCTCCACATTACGTATTCTGTTACTTCTAGGAAATTGGTCAATAATAATGGAGCTATAATATTCTAGTGGTATTTTCACCCCAGCTCCGCTAGGCTCCCCCATGATCCCCTCCGAAAGTTGAAGTATGACTGCTTACGTTAGCGAAAACACATCATTTTTATACCCAAGACCTCGTTTACATTTTTTATTTTTATTTTTTCGCCTAGAGAGTCTTTTAATTTTACCTCCCATTACCAATTTCTTTCCCACACTCGTAAGAGCATCAATACCGTGAGTTCTCAGAGCACTCTTTACATCCCGTTTACCACTGCTTAAATCACCAAGGACATTTTTCCCAAAATCGATGGCGCTAGGTGTTACAGCTTTCATGAAAAATGGTATGGCCCGTCGAGCAATACCAGCCAAGGTCCCAAAGAAACCACCAGATCTGAGATAAGGCGCTTGGAATGTGCGTATGTCATTCATCGCTCCCCCTCTCATCCCATGTCTCCTAGGGGGAGGTGCAAATATCTCCCCGAACTCCCCCTGGGAGGGTGGGTGGAACGGTATTCGCATTCTGAGGTCTCTTCCTATAATAACCTAAGTCATACCAGCCAAGGTCCCAAAGAAACCACCAGATCTGAGATAAGGCGCTTGGAATGTGCGTATGTCATTCATCGCTCCCCCTCTCATCCCATGTCTCCTAGGGGGAGGTGCAAATATCTCCCCGAACTCCCCCTGGGAGGGTGGGTGGAACGGTATTCGCATTCTGAGGTCTCTTCCTATAATAACCTAAGTAGAGGCTAAACACTTCTTTATATATATGTTGCTATACCTTAGGGCGGATATGTAAGACCGCCGTAACCGACCTCCCATCTTCAAAACTAACCATTCGACCAAACTGATCTGTTATTTTAATACTTACTTTCTCCAACGTGTTAGTGTTTAATGTTTTGTACACTAGAGGGTGAGCCCCTCTAGAATATGAGTCATGATAATTGATTGCATCTAAGATATTTACAATCTGCCCTCCGTATCGTTCAGGCTCGATGACGTCACTATAAATGAGTAAATAGTCACAACCTCCGTCAATGTCTGGGGGCGATAAGGCCACAGTCTTGGAGGCTGACGTAATGTCATCTGTTTTTGCTCGATAAATGGTGTATTTGCGACTGCTGTCAAAACCAAGTACATTAGCTATTCTGTGTTTAAATTGAAAGCTGAGAGAATTTAATGAGCCAGTACTTCCACTGTTAAGAGTTGAAGTTAGTAATACCCTCTCTACAGATTGGTCATAGGTGAGGATTGGTTCTTTATCTGAGAAGTATATTTTGAAATCATCCCTAAAGCTAAGCTGCATGTCGGTTGTTATTTGTCGACTAACCACGTCTGTAATGAATTTGATGTTTCTTGATAATATGTTGGTTTTTGGGTGGAAGGTGTATATTAAGTGTTCTGGACTCTTAGAAAGAGTTCCACGTTTAAAAGTGGCATAGATATCTATACCAGAGTCCTCCTCATCTTTGATGATGGCATTAATTCGCCTGGGGAGGAGTATGTTGACTAAAGCCACTTCAAGTTTAATGGAAGGGTTTAAATGTAGTGTTGGGATGGTGTTTGTAAATGCTGAACTCGTGTTGTTGTAAATATCTCCTTGATCGAGACTGGTAAGATATATGTAATGTTCTTCCCCCATTGTCCCGTTATGTACTGAAAGGCCAATATACAGGGGATGGGTTTTTGTAAGAAGGGAGAAAATAAACAACATAACTTGTATTTTATTTTATTAAACTACTTAAAGAACTACAACAGGTGAAGATTCCCACACATTTTTTTTTAAGAATAGTGATTAACCACACCCCCCCTCACTACTACTACTACTGCTGGCTGCTGCTACCTCCACTGCTGCTTCCGCCGGGGCTACTGTAGCTGGCGCTACCTCAACTTCTTTACTGGAGTGGTGGTTACAGCTTTCGTTGTTTTTTCGGGGGGGAGGATAACAGGAATATTTCCTGTGACTCAACATCGAGGATGGAGTCGATACGGCGATTCGCTCCCGTTTCAAAGTCGAGGAGTGGCTCAATCCTCCGTTTAACTGAGGTTGATGCTGTAGGGGGTGGTGGAGGGGTGGAGGTGGAGCCGTATTCCTGAGAGTGTTTCTTCTTCCTGGGTGTGGCTGGTGGTGCTGGAGGTGTAGAACGAGAAGAGGTTCTTGGTGTGGTACCACCCTCTCCCACCACGGTGTCGAGCGTTATAGTAAGATTATCAGCACTTGGGTCGTCGAACGGGAGGGGCACCACTGATTGGGTAACAGCGGCAGGTCGTTTGAGGATGACTAACTCTTTGTTGAGTTTGGCGAGTTCTTGATGAAGAGACAGCAGCATGGGTCCAATGTCCTTGTGCCAGTTGACCATACCGTCGCGGGAAGCCCCTAAGCCGTAGGGTACCACTAGTCGAGTCATGGTTGGGGTGGCCGCCATTAAATTGCCCACCTTTGTTAGGCTCATCTTGAGCCAGTATCTGCGGTTCTTGGCGGTATCCAGGGTGACGTTAGTGACGTAGTGTGTGTCGGCGGAAGTCTGCACTTGTTCCTGGGCTATTGGGTTTGACTCGAAGGGGGCTCCTGCCCCGAATGCAGAAATCAACCCCACAAAAGTGGGCCTGAAGAAAAGGACGGGCTCCTCTATGAGATCTTGTCCGTCGGAGGGGAGTTGGGCTATCTTCACAACAATGTCCCCCGGGGTAGACCGACAACGAATTATTGCCCTATTGGCATTACCCAGTCCTTCACGTTCCACACGGGCGTAGGAGAACTTCCCCCAGATGACGGAAGCCAGTCCATAGTGTCGCACAACGGCAGCTGGGAGGTCATATATTATCACATCTCCCACCCCAAAGGCGTGGGAGTCAGTGATATCGTCGCCGATGGTTTTGATACAAGCCAGAGACATGGTGAGAGGGCGGTGCGAGGAGCGTGTCGACGACTGTAGTATAGTGTTCCAGGAGCGGCGGTGGGCGACCTTTAAATACACCTGTGACCCACCTGGGGGAGAGAGATGAAAGGGTGGGGGGTAGAGATCACCTTATGTGCCCATAGACACTCCGCCCAGACTCAAAGGCTGTAATCATATCACGATGTTGCAAGGTTAATTTTTCCATCTGCCAAATCTCTGTCTGGATCTCCTGAGATGAATACTCCTCATACCTTTTCACCGTTTCTCCAAATGACTTAAAAAACCGTTCTGGGGGAGCTCGCAACACAAGACGGTCATAACAATCCCATAAGGCATATATCAATCTACTTTTGTGTTCGACAAACTTGTAGTAACGTTGAGTAGCAACCAAACGCTTCAATAGGGGAGATTTTTCTCCCACCTCTACTGCCGCAGGGGGGGGGGGGGGTAGAAGCTCTCTCCATGGTGGATACACAACTGAATATAATGTCGTTTAAGATGTGCTTCATATAGGTTTTTTTTCAATACGGTTCCCAATGGGGCCTCCTATGGATACCCCTACCCCCTTTTAACTGTGATCTGGCGCGAGAATTACGTATAAAGGATGGGTCTACACCAGCCACCTTCAGTAAAATCCATACATCTGCCTTGTCAGCCGTCCTAAATTGTCCTTTAGTAAAGGCTAAAGTTTTAATTATATCTAAAATATTTAAATTTTGCACAGGCTTCAATAAATTCCCATGACTATCCCATACCACCTGTTGACTGTTTTGTTCAAACATGTTCAATAATGTTTTGACGTGGGGAATTTCCCCTATTTTAAAATACACATTTATTAAGTTGTCCAGACTTGGGTTTCGGGGTGTGGTGGGTGGTGGTTTTGTGGCGAGTGGGCCCAGCAACAGCGGGCCCAGCAACAGCTACCCGCATCTCAGGCAGTAGAATGGAATGTATCCTTTTTTTTATTTGTTTTTTTAAAGGGCGACGGTCGCACCTGTCCCGCGTTTTTTGTTGAAAGAAGTAAGTAAGAAATTATCAAAAGAAGGCACCAAACCGGGAAGGCTATGTAGCACCATCAAAGACGCAAAATAATCAGAGGGCGCTAAATATCACCAAGGATGCCAATACCCAACAAAACTCAACCGACTTAAATTTACTGTGAACGAGAAACAGCCAATGCTGGATCTCGACAACCACTGGATGAACTGGATTAAAGGACCCGAGAGCCATGAGGGCACTACGAGAGTCAACAACAACTACAAAGGAAGACTGACAACGAGAAAGTAGTAGACGAAGAGCATAGAGAATAGCATAAAGTTCCGCTGTAAAGATGCTAGTCTCCGGAGGCAAGCGACACATATAAGTGCGATCAGGAAAAACAACAGAGTAGCCAACACCGTCCGCTGACTTAGACCCATCGGTGAAGACAGAAACGGAGCGGGAGTGAGAAGAAAAGTGCTCAAGGAAAAGGCGTTTTAGAACCGTAGGAGGGGTAAAAGCTTTAGTGATACGGGTCAAGGATGTACAAAACCGCGGAAGAGGGACCCTCCACGGGGGCAAAGAAGGAACAACACGAGGAGAAACATCAGAAATACGAACGGAAAGAGAATCCTGCAGGCGAGATAACCGGACAGAAAGAGGGAGGTGGTGAAGAGGAACAGGAACCGCAGGAGGGGTAAAAGTTAAAGCACGACAGAGGCGAGAGGAAGGATGTTGCAAGGACTGCGCAAGATAGCGAAGACAGTAGCGATCACGGCGGTCCTGGAGAGACAGGAAGCCAGTGTCAACATACAAGCTAAGGACGGGAGTCGAACGAAAGGCACCAGAACTGAGGCGCAACCCAGTATGGTGCAAAGCATCAAGACGGCGAAGAGTAGAAGGAGAAGCAGACGAGTAAGCAGGGCAACCATAATCGAGCTTAGACAGGACGAGAGAGGAATGTAAAGCAAGGAGAGTGCGCCTATCTGCCCCCCAAGAAGTATGGGACAAGACCCAAAGGAGGGTAAGGGCCTTAGAGCACTCAACACGGAGGTAAGAGATATGGGGAGACCAAGACAAACGAGTGTCAAGGAATAACCCCAAAAGCTTCGCGGAATCTTTGTATTCAAGGGGATGACCATAAAGTGACAAAGAGGGACGAAGAACAACCCGTTTCCGCGTAAATGTCATGGCACAAGTCTTAGAAGTAGAGAACTTGAAGCCATGATCAGTGGCCCAAGACGACACGGCATCAATTGCAAGTTGAAGCCGGCGTTGAAGGAGAGGCGAATCATCACCCTGACAACAAAGGGTAAGATCATCGACATAGAGAGCGGAGAAGACACCAGAAGGAAGAGAGGAAAGAAGACCATTGAGGGCAACCAGAAAAAGAGTAGTGCTCAGAACACTACCCTGGGGCACACCTTCGTATTGCTGAAAAGAGGGAGAGAGAGCGGTACCAAGGCGCACCCGAAAGGAACGACGAGAGAGGAAGCTGCGGAGAAAGAGAGGGAGATGACCACGAAGGCCAAAAGAATGAAGTTGAGATAGGATATGATAACGCCAAGTGGTGTCGTAAGCCTTTTCCGGGTCAAAAAGGACGGCAACAATGGAGGTCTTCGCAGCAAAAGCAGTACGAATATAGACCTCCAAGTTCACCAGGACATCTGTCGTGCTGCAGCACTTGTGGAAACCAAATTGAGAAGGGGAAAGGAGGTGATGGTGTTCCAGGAACCACATCAGACGAACGTTAACCATACGTTCAAAGAGTTTGCAGACACAACTCGTGATAGCAATAGGGCGAAAGTCCTTAGGGGAAGTACCCAGAGACCCCGGTTTGCGAACAGGGAGGACAACGGCATCGAGCCAGTCCTCAGGGACTGACGACGACTCCCAGATCTGATTATACAGACTCAGTAAATACTGAGACGTGCTCGGAGGGAGATGGCGAAGCATCTCATAATGAATACCATCGGAGCCCGCCGCCGTAGCACCGCAGAGGGCCAGGGCAGAACGAAGTTCAGAGAGAGAGAAGGGATCATTATAGGGAAGCTGAAGATGAGTGCAGAAATCTAAAGGACGAGACTCAAGGACAGGTTTACGAAGAAGGAAAGATTGGGGAAGATGAAGACCAGAGCTAACAGAAGAAAAGTGGGAACCCATTTCGGAAGCGACCTGCAACGGGTCCGCCACAAGAGTATCATGGAGGTGAAGGACCGGTGAAACATCGGGAACGAACTTACCCGCTATCTTGCGGATACGCTTCCAGATCTGGGCCAGAGGGGTTTCGGACGTAATTGTTGAGACATAAGATGCCCAACATTCACGTTTAGCCGTACGGATGGCCCTACGGGCCACCGCACTCGCTTTCCGAAAGAAAAGAATCGGTCGTCTGCCTACGGCGGTGCCTCTTCCAGGCTGCACGCTTACAGCGGACAGCCCGAGCACAGTCCGCATTCCACCAGGGAACGCACTTCCGTGGACCCCGAGAGGAAGAGCGAGGAATAGAGCGGAGGGCAGCGTTGAAGACAGTGTCATGAAAAAGGAGGAGAGCGCGAGAGAGAGGCAGAAGGGAGAGGTCAGAGAGAGCAGCACTGAGGGTAAATAGGGTCCAGTCTGCCTTAGCAAACTGCCACCTAGGGAAAGAGAGGGAAGGGCGAAAAGAGAAAAAGGAAACAAGGATGGGGAAATGATCACTTCCATGGAGGTCATCAAGAACCTGCCACGTGAAATCTAAGTAAAGAGAAGAAGAGCAGAGAGAAAGATCAAGACAAGAAAGGGTGCAAGTCCGAGAGTCCAAATGAGTGGGCTCACCAGAATTCAGAAGAGACAGGGAAGAAGATAGGAGAAACGGCTCAAGGAGGCGACCCCGGGTATTCGTCAGAACGTCACCCCAAAGAGAATGACGACAATTGAAGTCACCCAGCAGGAGCACAGGCTCCGGCAAGGAGTCTAGGAGGTGTTTCAAATCAGGAAGAGAGAGCGGGACACTCGGGGGGAGATAAATGGAACAAACTGTGTACCATTTCCCCACAAAGATACGAGCAGCAGAACAATGGAGAGGCGAAGGAAAAAGTAAAGGAACAAAGGGAACATCTGCACGAATCAAGAGAGCAGAAGAATTAGAAGCCCCAGCAATGGCTGGGGGGGGGGGGGAGAGAAAGGAATAGCCACGAAAACGACCAGGACGAGCACCAAGCATTGGCTCCTGGAGACAGACACAAAGGGGCGAAAACTGCGAAATCAGAAGCTGGAGTTCGAGGAAATTGGCGTAATAACCTCGAACGTTCCATTGAAGAATGGACAACGACGAGAAGAGAAAGGACAAAAACAGAGAACAAGGAAGAAACAAAGGCGAAAGAGCAACAGAGCACGTTAAAGAATATCAGGGTCGGGATCAGGGTCAGCAAAGTCAGGGTTAGGGGGCATGGGTAAACTGAGCAAAGACGGAGGGAAGGAAACGGGAGAACAGATCAGAGGTGGGCGGGCGGGGTCCGGAGGAGGAGGAGGAAGAGGGAGACAACGGAGAGGAGCAGTCAAGGACAGCAGTAGGAAGAGGGGGAGTAGAAAGAGGGGAGCGCACCCCAGCAAGAGCAGCAACCGAAAGGGAAGCAGGGGCCAAAGAAACCTCCATAGCAGGAACAGGGGGCGCAACCACTGAAACGGGAGGGGAAGGAGCAACAGAGCCAGAAGTAGGAGCTAAGGAAGAAAGCGAAGCCTTCTTACCCGCCGGGGAAGAGGAAGGAGAGGAGCCAGGCTTACGCTTCTGACTTAAAGAGACAGGTGTCCCAGCAACTACGTACCGGGCAACGGATTCCAGTGTCTCAACAGGAGAAGCCGAACGAGAGCACACACGACGGCCGTTAGGAGAGCGATGGACATCCGCCTGCACCGACAGACGGCGGGGAGAGCCGATAGATGGAGGAAGAGGATGGGAAGGAGGATCGGAGGGGGACGAGGAAGAAGACACAGGAGACATGACAGACCGGGTTGAAAGAAGGGGAACCCCAGACAGAGGACCAGGAGGGGGACCCCTCGGGAAAGAACTCAAAGGAACAGAGGAGGGGGCAGTGGGCGTATCAGGGTCCAAGGCCCGGAAACGGTTGAGAGTCTGAGGAAGGGGGGAAGGACGAGGAGAGGAAGAGCGCAACACGCGAGCATAAGAGATGTTAGTATAAGGCGGGAGCCGGCGAACCTGGCGCCTCGCCTCAGGAAAAGACAAACGCTCCCGGTGCTTCAGGTTAAGGACGGCCGCCTCAAGCTTGTAATGGACACAGGCACGGGAGAACGTAGGATGGGCCTCACCGCAGTTGAGGCAGCGAGCTTGGGGAGAAGTGCACTCCGACTTAGAGTGACCTTCACTCCCACACAAAGGACAGAGAGAGACAGTCCCAGAGCAGCGGAGGGCACCATGCCCAAACCTCCAGCACTTATTACAAAGTCGAGGAGAAGGAATATACTCCTGGACAGAGCACCTAGCACCAGCAAGAATGACAGAGGATGGAAGGGTCCTACCATCAAAGGTGATCTTCACAACGCGAAGGGGTTGACGGCGACGACCACGAGGGGGACGAGTAAACGAGTCAACCTGGAGGACAGAATGGCCTTGGGCATCAAGGATATGCCGAATATCATAGTGGCAATCCTGCAGATTCCGAACACCGGTTGCAACATGGGGTGGGAGGAGAATAGTGCCAACACTGGAATTCATCTGAACGTTCTTGGAGACCCGAACAGGGATCTCGCCAAGGCAAGATAAGGCAGCCAAGCGGGAAGCCGCATCCTGAGAAGGAGCAGCAACGACACGTGTACCGAGACGAGTGGGGTTGAAAGTAACACACGCATCCATGGAATCTACAAGATGCCGATGGAGGGAGAAATCGTCAGGAGGCGCAGAATCAAGAGGGAGGAGATCAAAGTATTTGGCCCATGAAGCAGGACCAAACAAGGCCTGATACGCATCAGCACGGGAAGGAATCGAGCGAGTGCGGTTGGGGCGCGAACGGCGTTGAGAACCCCTAGAGAGAGAGGGGTCAAAAGGCGCAGTAGTCACAACGAAAGACTTAGCCACACCAGGGGACGAAGTGGTCACCACCGGGGGCTGGAGGCTCGACCCAACCTCAGAGGAGGGAGGGGAGCTGCGGGAAGAAGTCAGGACTGTCAAAGGAGGAGCAAGGTCGGGGCCCAACGCAGCGGGAGCTACAGAGCCTGGTCTTCCAATACAGGCCGACTCGGGGGCTTGGTCGCCCACCCCACGAGCCTGAGACGAAAAGTGACAAATTCATCCACGAATGTGTCCCCATACCCACCATGGAGCCACAATTAGAGGCAGGACACCCAACAGGAAGCTATCGCCGATCATGCCGGGACCCCCTAGGGGTGCGTCGTGAGTATACGCCCCACAAACGCCACCTTAAGAACCGTCAGTCCGTCGAGATCGGGTTCAGCGACGAAAGGGGGATTGACAATAAAAGGTTCCCCTCGCTCGAGACGTCGGGTACTACAGTTCTACGGGTGCAAGAGTATGCCTCCTCAAGCACCCGGGCGTCAAAATAGAAGAAGTCCAAAGAAATAATCCAAAACAAGCAAAAGGTCGGCAGGAAACGACAAGCAGATAGGAGAAGAGGGGGGAGAAAAACGAAACATAAGGAAAAGGAAAAGCGATCCGGCACAATTGGAGAAGACAGCAGCAGGAGTGCAAGGCCAGAAAAGGACAGAGGACTGCCCAACGGAGCATCACACTCCGGCAGCCGTCCACCAAGCCCCCTCACGACGCCAACGGGCCGGAAGGGGAGGGGGTTGTTGAAAGAAGCCCGCGGCGGCGGGCGCTGCGGGGGGGGGGGGCGGGCAATATCTTTTAAAGGTTGTCTGACCAGTCCCCCTCGTCTGGTAGGGCTGTAACGTTCAAAGGAGCTACCGTGGCAACACCGTCCACAAGTTGTTGTTGCTGGTGGGGGTGTGGGGGGAGTGTCCACTCTCCCCACACCATCATCACCACCGCTAGAGTCACAGCCAAGGTGCTTACAGTTTTTTAAAGAGAAGGACTTATTTCCACCTCTACCACTGGTGGAAGAGGGTGGAGCCACCTCATTAAGAGGCGATGGAGTACTCTCGTTTTTATTAAATAAATATTTTTCAGCAACGAGTCGTGGTACTGGGTACTAGGCAATATTCTTTCACCATTTTTTTCTCTTCTTACGTAATTACTTTATTAGAGAGGAAATTAACGATACAGCCAAAGGTAACAGAGCTGCCAATATAGCGCCACCTCTCCTAGAGGTTAAAATGATTTTCTTTTTGTACAATGGAGTTTTCTTACGTGCTACAGAACGAATGTCATTCTGATACCTCTGTAGTCCATTAATTATCTGAGGTTGAACTGGGATGTTTCGTTTCAGAAAATTGGCAAAAATTTCACAAATTGATTCAATTTCCTGTCGTTTTAAAGCCTTGATTAGTTTATTCCGCTTCTTGGGTGATAAATTGTTTAATAAAAATAACAGTTGATGGTGTTTCTCTACGAGAGAGTCCTGATGAACTGTCATTTTTTTTTCAAAATTTGACGATGTCTTGAGCTTTAATCCAGCAATTGCTGGAATCTGGGTACCCTCTCCACTTGACGAAATATTCTCTGTGTCCTTTCGATGTCTTCCTAGACTGTAATATCGTTATGGGAAAATAGTCTGGAAGCGTTGTTGGAATCAATTCTTGCTCATAAAACATACCACTGATCGGCTCGTTGGTTAAATCTTTGACTTTATAGGTTGGGATTGGTTGTGTTCTATCGATATGAGACACTTGAAATATTTCTTCTGTATTTTGGGGCCAAAAGCCCTTGTGAAATATATTCCTTCGCTTTGCTAGTCGTACATACTGCCCAACCTGCAGTTGTGGACTGATGGAAGTTATGGGGTGGTCATTGTTTAAATACATGACCTTAAACTGTCTTCGTATATCTTCAATGTTTTGCAACTTATGGATGGCATGTGGAGTATTTTTTAGTATTCTGTGGAAAGTGTGGTTGTATACATTCACAACTTTTGGAAGGATGTGAATGTATTGTAAAGAATTAGCCTGGGTCATATAATGATACAGTTTATGTTTTAAAGTTTTGATGGCCCGCTCCACTATACTAGATTTCATTTCCGAAAATACACTATATAACTTAATATTTTTCTTATTCAGATAATTTTGAACAGTCCTGTTGTAAAATTCTCTACCTCGGTCGGTGAATATTCGTCTTACCCCGTGAAACTGAGAGGTTTCCTCTAACATCTTCTTTAGAGCAGCTACCACATCCGTTGAATTTTTTGTTTTTAAAGTTTGAGTCTGCATTAGGGGAGAATAAACATCGACACAAATCAAAATATATTTTACACCACTATTGTATTTTTGTAAACTACAAAAGTCTCCCAAATCACAGGCAATTATGGTGCGGGGTTTAGGAGCTAATATTTTTCGCCGAGGAAATCTAACTAAATTTCTTCTGTGTAATGTGTAAGATCGTTCCCCATGGAGAAATTCCCTCACATCTGCAATACTGATGCTGGTGTCTTTAAGTCTGGCAGCCTTATACAATTTTTGAATTGATCCTGTGAAACCACCCAGGGTAGAAATGTCATTATAGATGGAGGTAAGAATTGACCGTTTCTGCGTCGTTAAAGGCATTTTTTGTTTTGTTCACATATGATAAACAATTTCACACTGGTCTTCATTGACAATCCCCGTTCGTAGTTGTAATGTCTCAGAAACTGTCAGATCAACCAATAAATAGCCATACTCTCTCTGGGATATTGCCCGTCGGTATATTTCGACGAAATTATTAATAGTTTTCCGCCCATATAACTGACCACTTAAAATTTCAAGTTGGGTTATGTCTCTCTGCTTCATTAATATATAATGGGTACAATTCAGAGTTATTGTCCTAGCATATTTCCCCTGGGGAAACAAATTTTGACTAATTAGAATTACAGAAATATTATCGTGTCTCCCTCGGGTGAAGATATTGGCTATAATTGGACTCTGAATGGCTTCCAGGTATAAGTCATCAATTATATACAAAACTGACTCATTTGAAACAGGATTCTTATATTCTAAAGGGTTAATCAGCTCTTGGGAGAGAGTAACCTTTTTTCGCAAAATGGGGTTGTTTGAAATAGGATGATCAGTATTATTTGCAGTTGACACAATAATTTTTGAGAATTTCCCATGGTATTTAACACATAAATTTACCACCAGACTAGTTTTCCCAGAATTGCTAAATCCAGCTACAAATATTCTCGCTGGTTGATGAAAAATATTAAGTTGGTCGTCTGTGGCAGAAGTACACTCCTCCATATTTTCCTCATAAATGATCCAATTACCTGTGGGACAGCCACTTATATATATATATATATATATATATATATATATATATATCTATATATATATATATATATATATATATATATATATATATATATATATATATATATATATATATATATATATATATATATGCGAACAAGCCTGAATGGTCCCCAGGACTATATGCGAATGAAAACTCACACCCCAGAAGTGACTCGAACCCATACTCCCAGAAGCAACGCAACTGGTAACTACAGGGCGCCTTAATCCGCTTGACCATCACGGCCGTCAAAAGGAAGTGATAGCCGAGGCTATTTGAGCCACTTCCCCGACGGCAACTCGGATGGTAATCTTGGGCATAGCATTTCACCAAATCACCTCATTCTTTGGGGCACACGTGAGGAACACAAATGCGAACAAGCCTGAATGGTCCCCAGGACTATATGCGAATGAAAACTCACACCCCAGAAGTGACTCGAACCCATACTCCCAGAAGCAACGCAACTGGTAACTACAGGGCGCCTTAATCCGCTTGACCATCACGGCCGTCAAAAGGAAGTGATAGCCGAGGCTATTTGAGCCACTTCCCCACGGCTCAAGTTTTCATTCGCATATAGTCCTGGGGACCATTCAGGCTTGTTCGCATTTGTGTTCCTCACGTGTGCCCCAAAGAATGAGGTGATTTGGTGAAATGCTATGCCCAAGATTACCATCCGAGTTGCCGTCGGGGAAGTGGCTCAAATAGCCTCGGCTATCACTTCCTTTTGACGGCCGTGATGGTCAAGCGGATTAAGGCGCCCTGTAGTTACCAGTTGCGTTGCTTCTGGGAGTATGGGTTCGAGTCACTTCTGGGGTGTGAGTTTTCATTCGCATATAGTCCTGGGGACCATTCAGGCTTGTTCGCATTTGTGTTCCTCACGTGTGCCCCAAAGAATGAGGTGATTTGGTGAAATGCTATGCCCAAGATTACCATCCGAGTTGCCGTCGGGGAAGTGGCTCAAATAGCCTCGGCTATCACTTCCTTTTGACGGCCGTGATGGTCAAGCGGATTAAGGCGCCCTGTAGTTACCAGTTGCGTTGCTTCTGGGAGTATGGGTTCGAGTCACTTCTGGGGTGTGAGTTTTCATTCATATATATATATATATATATATATATATATATATATATATATATATATATATGAGAGAGTGAGAGTGTGAGAGAGTGAGAGAGTGAGTGTGTGTGTGTGTGTGTGTGTGTGTGTGTGTGTGTGTGTGTGTGTGTGTGTGTGTGTGCGAGAGTGAGTGTGAGCATGTATTCACTCCCCAAGGAGCGCCAACCTCCTCAGGACAAAGACGCCCCTACCTGGTTTTTTTTTGGGACTCCCATTGAGATGACCTCCAGACGAGAGAAAAAAAAGTTCTCTATAGCAAGTCTAATCCTTCTCTTTCACACAGGAGCTGTGAGATGTTGCATGTATTGTGTATTCACTCTCCAAGGAGCGCCACCCTCCTCAGACCATAGACAGCCTACCTGGGTTTTTTGCTCAACTCCCATAGAGATGACCGCCAGACGAGAAAAATAAAAGTTCCCCATAGCAACCCTAACCCTTATCTTTCACACGATGGCGGGAAGGGTTGTGAGGTATTGTTTGTGGCAACACCGCCCCCCCACTTGATCATCAAATATAAGGACACCACACGCCCCTCCTTCGTCGTATTACACAGTGTTGAAACCTTCCACTCCCCATCCCCGTCTAGACTAACATGTAAGTAAATTAATATCTATTTCATATTTGGGGGTATATATATATATATATATATATATATATATATATATATATATATATATATATATATATATATATATATATATATATATATATATATATATATAAATAAGAGAGAGTAGGGGTGTTTTGAGAGAGGGAGAATATATATATATATATATATATATATATATATATATATATATATATATATATATATATATATATATATATATATATATATATAAATATATATAAGAGAAAGAGGGGTGTATTGAGTGGGAGAGAATATATATTTATTTTATATATTTTTTTTCCTAGGAGTGGGGGATAATGTCACTCCCAGGTGATATTTGCAACATTTGTGGTTGGAGCTCTTCACCACAATTCGTGCATACAACTTATTGCTGCCTCCACTGTGGGGAAGCTGTGTGTGTTCAATCTAGTGGAGTTCACAGGAGAACCTGTGGTGGAGGTAAGCCCTTATTTATTTATTTATTTATTCGTATTTATTTCAAATAAATGGGGGTGTGTGGGGGCTGTGTGAGTGAGAGTGTGTATATTTATGAGTTATTTCCTTGTTAGGAGGTAAACATCACCGGCCTACCGGAGAGAGTGGTTTTGTATGCCTCATATGCGGCAGCGTCACCTTGAAGCCTCACCCCACTTTCACCTGCAGCAGTTGTGGGGTCACTTTGTGTGAGCACTTGACCTCTGAACATCTACAATCATGTCCCCAAAGTGTGTGAATAAACCCTCTCTCCAGTTTTATTATCTTAACCCTTAAACTGTGCAACGCGCCTGCAGGCTCACGTCTGGTTTGCGCAACGCGCCTCCGGGTATTTGTATTTTTCACGTTCCTTTCAAAACTCTTGCGGCTACATGGGGTTCACATCAGCTTCCTCAGGGCTCTTGTAAACAGACGCCATCTTTAAAAAAAATCGTGGTCCACATTCCCGGGTGTGGGAGCCTCAGTAGTGTGTGAGCAACCAAGGCTGGCGCTCGCAGCATGAGCGCACAGCACTGCTGTTCAGCATGTGACCACAGCATCGCCTAATAATGTAAAAATATATATATAACTTGTATTATTTAGCTATGATAGTGTTATATTAGAGCCTGAGTGTGATAATGACTGGGCACAATGTTCAAATATCAGTGATTCAATGCTGTTCACGATGTTCACAGCGCTAGCCACAGCACCACAGCATTATTTCGTTCATCTAGGAATCTTCAAATGATTTCTTAGGTTCCTTTTCAAAATAAACGTTTGGTCAATTATTCATTTACAGGAATTAGTGACCAGGATTGTGATAATAGCAGGATTGTGGTTATAATTAGTGTTGTGCGTAGTATTGTGGAAGGAGGAATTTTGATGAGGGAGGGAGGGCGAGAATTGAGGTAGCCTCATTGTGTGTGTGTGTGGCTACCACTCTTGTTTTGCTCACCATACTAGCTTAGTGGTTCGCTATGGGCAACACATATGTACATGGGTATATATATAGTGTGTGTATATAGTGTAAGAACAGCAACAGGAGAATGTTGAGAGGAGCTATTTAGGTGAGGGAGGTGACGTAATCGTAGCATCGTCTGCTGTGTGATTTTTCATGCAGTGTATGGTGGCCACTGTACTGTTTGGACATAATACCGGCCTACTTGCATAGTTCTGGTAAATAAAACATGTAGATAGGTATATAGAACATGTGTAATAAGAACTATAGCAATATAGTGGGAGGAGCAATGTTGGCGAGTAAGATGTTGGAGTGAGGGAGACTGGCTGGGTGTGGCTGCTCTCACTCGAGGTGTCTGAATGTGTTCATGGCCAAATGCTCCTATTGGCCCATACGAGGCAGCTGCTATTGGCCCATACGAGGCAGCTGCTATTGGCCCATACGAGGCAGCTGCTATTGGCCCATACGAGGCAGCTGCTATTGGCCCATACGAGGCAGCTGCTATTGGCCCATACGAGGCAGCTGCTATTGGCCCATACGCGGCAGCAGCTATTGGCCCATACGCGGCAGCTGCTATTGGCCCATACGCGGCAGCTGCTATTGGCCCATACGCGGCAGCTGCTATTGGCCCATACGGGGCAGCTGCTATTGGCCCATACGGGGCAGCTGCTATTGGCCCATACGGGGCAGCTGCTATTGGCCCATACGGGGCAGCTGCTATCGGCCCATACGAGGCAGCTGCTATCGGCCCATACGAGGCAGCTGCTATCGGCCCATACGAGGCAGCTGCTATTGGCCCATACGAGGCAGCTGCTATTGGCCCATACGAAGCAGCTGCTATTGGCCCATACGAAGCAGCTGCTACGCGATGTTCTGAATGTGTTGATGGTAAATGTATATAGTGTGTGACAGTGTATAGTGAGTACATATGTTGTAAATATACATAAATGAACATGAAACATTGGTGTGAATAACTGTATGATGGGAGGGGCAAAGTTGGCGAATACAATGTTGGAGAAGTGAGGAAGGGCTGGCTGGGTATGGCAGCTCTCACTCGCTGTGTTCTGAACGTTTTGATGGTGAATGTATATAGTGTGTGACAGTGTATAGTGTGTAAATAGATTGTATATACAGTATACACAAATTAGCATGATACATAGTAAATATGTGCTGCATATGTGTACACAAGTTTCATGCACGTAACACAGTGTCTACGTACAGTACGGATGTTGTACTGCGATATTATAGTGTACGTGTTCATTATACATTGGATTGGCACATAAAAATAATGAAAATGTATTTGGAAAGGTGCGCAAAAAATGAACGAAAATATATTCGCGGCAATTTGCGCACCCCGCCCCGAGCGCCCCACCGCCCCCGAGAGCTTATGGCACGGGCGCACAGGGAATGATGACGTCACGCCCCAACTTCCGGACCCCATAGCAGCCAAAGTAAGTACAATTTCGACTTACCCATACTGAGGGAAGGGTTTTTGACACTTTAAAAAGAAAAAATAATTTTTTCCAGAGAATTTATTTCCTGCGCACTGCGGGGGTGTCACATTTGGAGGCAACGCAGTTAAGGGGTTAAGAAGCTTTCTTGAGGCGTTATGTCATGGGGTTTAGTAGGGAGTGTTGGGGTGTTGCTTTTTATTATTATTATTATTATTATTATTATTATTATTATTATTATTATTATTATTATTATTTTCCAAGGGTGCTTCAGACGCAGGTAAAGACATCTCAGGGGCAGGTAGGAGAGGAACTTCACCCCAAAGCCCAACGTAACAATAGCCCCTTAGGTGGTGGCGGGGGTAGACAGCCCTTTGAAAATGGGGGGGAGGAAGAGATGAGTGATGATGGTGATGGTGGTGGTGATGATGATGGTGGTGGTGACATCCCTCAGGCAGGTCCTAGTGGTCTTAGACCCCATGACAACAATCGAGATAGAGATGGAAATTCCTCAGAATGGGAGGATGTTATAGACATCCCTCACTTAATTAATAGGGTGGGGGCCCTGGGGGATCTCTTTACTAGAATGGAATATTCCATCCCCCAGCCTTTGCCACAGATCCTGTAGGTCTTCTAAGCAACTTTAGAGAACTATTCTCTAACGAAATAGAGAATTACATGAATTCTCTGGCGGGTCATGGCAATTTTACTTCATCATTCAAACTCCTCCTTGAAGTGAAGGTTACACTTTTAAAACAACGTCTCACAGAAGATGATGACTATAGGGAACACTTCATAACGACACCTGCTAGGCTGGTAACTCTTGAGGAGGTGGGTGATCTTATTGATAGCTGGGTGAGTTATATGATTACACGTCTGGAGGATCTCCTTTCAGAAACAGAGGGGAGTGGTTTTATATTATTTAATGTTGATTTCCTCAAAATCGTTATCTGTAATGGTAGTGTAAGGTCAGTTTTGGGGGATTATGTCCCTTATCCCCCTTTTTAAGGGCGCGACATGAGGTCTTCAACCCAAATCCCAATGGTAACAATGGAACATGCATTATTCAATGCATTGCCGCTTTTCGGGCGTCACAACAAGGATGGAAATGGAAACGTATAGGAAGACTTGTAGAGTCTCACTCTAGGGTTAGGAAAATGGTCAAATACGAGCAATTATCTTTCCCTCTCGCATGGGAGGATATCTCTAAATTGGAAAATAGGAATAAACTCTCCATTTTTTTGTATTCAATTCACAAACACACAGACGCTGGCTATCACGTCTCTCTTTGTCGTCGAGGTAGCAGACAGTACTCAGACATAGTTCCATTATTATTATTGGGGGAGTCTCATGTAAGTCTTATTAAAGACAATAAGTTTTTGCGGAACTTTACCCGCAGCCACAGGCGAAAGACAGTCTTCTGTAGAAGCTGTCTTTCTGAATATCAAAATTCTAGTGAGCTGTTTCACCATTCTGTTTCCTGCGACATCATGCAGAAAATGATTTATCCCCAGGAGGGGGACACCCTTCATTTTAAAAATACAGGGAAAGGTTACCCCCCTTCCCATGTAGCTTATTTCGATTTCGAGAGTGTACTAAGCACTGAGGATTGTCTAGGTTCTGTTACAGCCATACATAGGCCTATAGCATACAGCTATATAATTGTTGATAGGAACCACTCCGTCATTGATAAATTTACTTATTTTGGGGGGGACAGCGTCACTCATTTCATGGAGCGAGTTGCCACCAAATGGGAAATTATCAGATCCACCCTACCCAAATATGAAATAGACATGTCTCTTGAGGATATGGTTCATTTTAGGAGACAGACTCACTGTCAGTTTTGTGAGGAGGTATTTACACCCACCAATTTCAAGGTTCAACATCATGATCACCTTAGGAAAAAACTCAATTATATTGGAGCTCTATGTAATTACTGCAACCTCCGCCACAAGAATGCTCTAGAGAGTTTAGTCCTAATTGCCCACAATATGTCTTATGACATGGGCTTAATTTTGAGGGAGCTTGCCATGGGTTCAAATATTAAGAGCAATATCCTCATGAGGCAGGGGACTAAATATCTTAAGGTAGAAATAGGCAACCTTAAATTTCTTGATTCACTGGCTTTTATTACGGGCAGTCTTTCGTCCCTAGCAAAAACCCGCATTGATTCAGGCAGCCCCTTAACATTCACTCACTCAATGATAGAAGGTTTACCCGAAGAGAGTCACCACCTACTCTTAAAGGGTAAGCAGTTTTTCCCTTATGAATATGCCACAAAAATCAGTTGCTTTAATGATGCAACACTCCCCCCTATTGAAATGTTTTACAGCTCCCTAAACAAATCAACCATCACTTTGGAAGAATATAGACATTCTGAATTAGTATGGGAGGCTACAGGATATGAGTCATTAAAGGATTATCTCCTTATTTATTTAAGGTGTGATGTCGGTTTACTGGCTGACATTTTTACTCACCATAGGGTAATTCTAAATGATATATTTTCCTTAGAGATGACTCACTACTGTAGCCTTCCGGGTTACTCCTATGATTGCTTCTTGAAAAGTAGCAAAATATCGTTGGAGTTAAGTGCAGATGTGACGTTGCACAATCTCATATCACAAAACATACGAGGGGGTTTTACAACTGCAGTTAGGAGTTATGCCAGAGCTAACAACCGCTATGTCAACCCATCTTTTAACCCCCAGGAGGATAGGTCTTCTTTCTTACTATACTTAGACTTCAACTCCCTTTACGGGAGTTGTATGACGAAGAAATTACCCTATGGTGGTCTAAGAAGGTTGTCATCTGATGAGATGAACTCCTTCATTAGCGAAGGGAAGATAATGACAGAACAGCCATTCTCTTCTAACAAAGGGTACTGGCTATTAATTGACACCAAACACATAAGACCTGAAATAGCTAGACTAACAGACGATCTACCCCTTTGTTTACACCATTGGGGAATAAGTATGGAGGATATCTCACCATTTAGTAGGGGACTTCTAGAAACAAATAACATTACAAACCTCCCTAAAAAAAAATATTAAGTTGGAAGGGGATCATCTCCCCAAGAAACATTATTTCATATCTCTACACCTCTTACAGTTATTTATTGAGATAGGTCTTGAAGTAGGGGCTATTCATGCCATTTATGAGTTCCGCCAGTCTGATTTTATGGCAGAATTTGTTAACACCAACGTTAACAATAGAAATGCTTCCACCAGTAACGATAGGAAAACACTCTTCAAATTACTGACGAACAGTGTTTTTGGTAAAACACTACTGAACCCAGCCCATTATGCCATTGACACCAAACTAGTGACTTCAGCTAGGGTCTTTTTACGAGAGGTGAAGAATCCTCGCTTTAAACGTATGGTGCATTTAGGTGACAATAAATTATTGTCTGTCAGTTCCAGACCATTCATTAAAATTACTCATCCTAATTACATTGGGTTCCAGATTCTTGAGCTAGCAAAATACAGTTTGTACCATTTTTGGTACAGGGTACTTAAGAACCACTATTCAGATAGGGCAGCACTGATATACAGCGATACAGACCGTTTCATCTTCAGTTTAATGACTGAAGATGTCTTTAACGAGATGGGGAAAGAACCCCTTAGATCATGGATCGATACCAGTAACTTCCCTGAAACTCACCCCTTGTATGATCCTTCTAAAAAGGGTGTTTTAGGTCTTTTAAAGTCAGAGGTTTCAGATAGACACATCCTTGTAGTTGTAGCTCTCAAGCCCAAAATGTATAGTTTGCTGTTGCACAACAATTCAAATTCCATTACCGCTAAGGGTATCCCCCGTGCTGTGCAAAGATCTTTAACTCATAGACATTTTAAAGAAACCCTTCACAGTAATGCAGTAGTAAATACTTTCCAATACTACCAAATTAGGAATTTAGGACGGCAAATGGTCACCACCCATAATACTAAGAGGGGTTTAAGTGCATTTGATGATAAACACTATTACTAAATAAATACAAAAGCCTAGACTATGGCCATCCAGACATACCACCTGACCCCCACCCATCCTCCTCAACCCAAGGGGTGACCGCTGGAAGTGAAAGTGATGACGTCATCGAGCCACAAGGGGAGGAAGGGCGACACCCTTCCAGTGAGAGTGAATGCTATGACGACAGTAGCCCCCTAGGAGAGGAAGAAGAACCACAACACCTCATTCTCCCTCTGGATGATGACTCATCGTCATCATCACCCCAGGAGGGGGAGGAAGACCCCACAACAGACCTGTGGGCACGGAGGAGGGGTCTAGTTAGACAATATTATGGGGGGGAATTAGATTACGACTACGTTTAAGCCACTATGTACTTTTGTTAATATATTGTATAAAACAAGTGTTATTTCTTTTTCACCCACTTTTATTTTGAGTATATATATATCCTATATAGCTCCGGACATATATGCACATAGTCCTGGAGGGGCCATTCAGACTTGTTCGAATATATATAGCCTTAATTAGTCCTATATAATGACGTAGTGTTTAAACGGAGATACCCAGTGTAAGTGAAATATGGCGGGGGCGCACCGTAGACTACAATTTGAGGTGGGTCTATCTGTCACCCCGCCTCTGATTCCTTTGTCTGATAAGTACCCCCCATTGTTTGTGAAGTGCCCCTATCTGACTCGGATTATACTACTACTACTGCTACCCTTCACTACCTCAACCCCCCACCAATGCCACCCTCCACTACCGCCACCCTCCACTATCGCAACCCTACACTACTGCCACCCTTTACTACCAGCACCCTCCACTCCTGCCACCCTCCAATACCCCCACCCTCCACTACCACCACCCTACACTACTGCCACCCTCCACTACTGCCACCCTCCACTACTGTCACCCTGCACTACCGCCACCCTCCACAACCTCAACCATCCACTACTGCCACCCTCCACTTCGACCACCATCCACTACTGCTACCATTCACTTCTGCCACCCTCCACTTCTGCCACTCTCCAATACTGCCACCCTCCACTACAGCCACCCTCCACTACTGACACACTATACTACTGCCATCCTCCAATACTGCCACCCTCCACTACTGCCACCCACTACTACCACCACCCCCGCTTCCACCACCCTTCCCTACCACCACCCTCAACTACTGCCACTTTCTACTTCTGCCACCCTCCACTACCGCCACCCTCCACTACCGCCACCCTCCACTACCGCCACCCTCCACTACCGCCACCCTCCACTATTGCCACCCTACACTACTGCCACCCTTTACTACCTCAACCCCCCACTACTGCCACCCACCGCTACCGCCACCCACCACTACCGCCACACTCCACTACGGCCACACTCCACTACCGCCACACTCCACTACCGCCACACTCCACTACCGCCACACTCCACTACCACCACACTCCACTACCGCCACCCTCCACTACCGCCACCCTCCACTACCGCCACCCTCCACTACCACCACTTTCCACTACCGCCACCCTTCACTACCACCACCCTCCACTACCGCCACCCTCCACTACCGCCACCCTCCACTCCTGCCACCCTGCACTAACGGCACCCTCCACTACCGCTACCCTCCACTTCCGATACCCTCCACTACCGCCACCCTCCATTACCGCCACCCTCCACTACCACCACCCTCCAACACCACCACCCTCCATTACTGCCATTCTCTTCTACTACCACCCTCCACTACTGCCATCCTCCACTATCACCACCCTCCCATACTGCCACCCTTCACTGCTGCCACCCTGCACTACCGCAGCCCTCCACTACCTCCAACCTCCACTACTGCCACCCTACACTACTAAGACCACCATCCACTACTGACACACTATACTACTGCCACCCTCCACTACTACCACCCTCCATCACCGCCACCCTCCACTACAGCCACCCTCCACTACTGCCACCCTCCACTACCGCCACCCTCCACTACCGCCACCCTCCACTACCGTCACCCTCCAGTACCACTACCCTCCACTGCCGCCACCTTCCACTACTGCCACCCTTCTCTACTGCCACCCTCCACTATCACTCCCCTTTATTACTGCCATCCTCTACTACTGCCACCCTCCACTACCACCACCCTCTACTACTGCCACCCTTCACTGCTGCCACCCTCCACTACTGCCACCCTCCACTACCGCCATCCTCGACTGCCGCCACCCTCGACTGCTGCCACCCTCCACTACCACTACTCTCCACTACTGCCACCCTTCACTGCTGCCATCATCCACTACTGCCACCCTCCACTACGACCACCATCGACTACTGCCACCCTCCACTACTGCCACCCTCCACTACCGCCATCCTCGACTGCCGCCACCCTCCACTACCACCACCCTCCACTACTGCCACCATCCACTACTGCCACCCTCCACTACCGCCACCCTCCACTACGACCAACATCCTCTAATGCTACCCTCCCCTACTGCCACCCTCCACTACTGCCACTCTCCAATACTGCCACCCTCCACTACTGCCACCCTCCATGACTGCCACCCGCCACTATTGCCACCCTCCACTACTGCCACACTTCACTACTTCAACCCCTCACTACTGCCAACCTCCACTACTGCCACCCTCCACTACAGGCACCCTTAACTACCACCACCACCTTACACTACTGCAATCCTCCACTACTGCCACCCTTCACAACTGCCACCCTCCCCTACCACCACCCTCAACTGCCACCCTCTTCTACTGCCACCCTACACTGCTGTGGCTCTCTCCACTGCTGCCGCATTGCACTACTGCCACCCTCCACTACTTCCACCTTCCACTGGCATCACTCTCCACTACTGCCACTTTCCACTACCTCCACCATCAACTACTGCTACCCCTCACCTACTGCCACCCTCCACTACTGACACACTATAGTACTGCCACCCTCCACTACTGCCACTCTCCACTACCGCCACCTTCCACTACTGCCAGCCTCCACTGCCAACACCCTACCCTACCACCACCCTCCACTACTGCAACCCTCCACTACTGCCACCCTCCACTATTGCCACCCTCCATTACCTGAGATGCATCATCTAACATAACGTGATTCCCTGGAAAACGACTCAATTGTTGAATGAACAACAAAGATATAACAAGATGTAAGTAATTCGAGAAGTCTGAGTACTGTAGGTACTATAGCAATTTCATTGCTTATTATATGTGAATGTCCATCCATCGCTTCTATCAAGTTTAGAAATACTCACTCATTGTTGGTGTTTAGGGAGGTAAATGAAGTATTGCAAAGCTAATTACGAAACTAGCTTTCACAATGACATTTGGTGGTTGGTCGCTTTGCAAATTATAGTAGATTCTATATCAATTTTATTCGTTATTTTACGTGAATGAATGAATGTGTGCCTGCATACATTGCCTAAATAAAGTATGTAAATATACGTCGGTGGTGTTTAGAGGGGTGAATGAATCATTTGAAATCTAATTAGGAAACTAGCATTCAAATGGAGAGGGGGGAGAGTGCAGGTGCGGTTGAACTTGGGTGGGTTCTGGGTTTCGTTGACGTATATATTATAGGTGAATGTGTGCATCGAATGCTGGATTGAAGTATATAAATACACATTGTTAGTGTGTATTGAGGTAAATGATGGATTGTAAAGCTAATCTAGACACTAGAATTCACTTTGAGGCTAGTGGCGGGCAAGTGTGGAAGTGGCAAACGATCGTTGAGCTGGCGTGTAAGACCGCACCACAGCAACACCTCCCTCCATCTCACCTCGAATTTCGTCATTATTACGCATTGGTACATTCCAGCAATGGTAAATTAAATAGATAAAAGTCTAATCTTGATGTATGTATGTATGAATATAATTTCGCCGTCAGAGCCGACTAAGGAATTCCGAGTGATATACACACACACACCTCCCTCCCTCACTCACAAGGGAGAGTGAGTAATTCTGTAAAAAAAAGAAGAGCATGCCAACAATGGGTAACTATTATAGTTAGGTTCTCGATCATAGTAAACCCGTTGATTTAGAGTTGATTTGCACAATGACCACGTCATATTAGATGCCATTTAAATAGCAAATCCAGTTCTCCACTAAATGCAGACACAAGCCTAACACTATTCAACCCATCTCTACCAGCCTTTTCATAACAAACCACTAAACCAGTTTCCACACTTATATAAATAGAGAAAAACTTCACCCTATATAACCTATCTCAGAAAAGAAAAGAAAATCAATTAATATTGCACCAACTGGCAACCCCCCATTCATAAAATCAACTTCTTTCTTTCCAAACCATCGTATTTGCTCACATAATCTTCAATCAAAAGATATTAAATGATATTACTCACCTTCTTTCTCCTTCCTTCCTTCCTTCCTTCCTTCCTTCCTTCCTTCCTCTAACTCGTTGCAGTTGTTTAGCTTCGACCCATCAAACCCGGACTCGACTGACTCACTTCTGCTGCTCGTTCCAAGGCTTTTTCCTCATACGATGCTGGCTGGTGTGAAGTAATTACTGCAAATCAAATTAACACGATTCATTAATGAACATAACCAATTAACATCATCGTCTCCTACTTGATTTTGTCTAGTTGATAGGGTTGTTTTTGGTCTCCCCGAAGGGAGTGGACCGATCCCAGAGGTACTGCAATACCGGGCCGATCCGCGGCAAAGGTGGAGCAAGCTCCTAGCACTTCGCCATGTTGCAAAAATCAGTTTAATATCGAGGATCCCACATGGGGATCGTATCAGATATTAAGCTGATAAGAACAGATTATTTGTTTATTGAATAATGTTACAGGAGTTGTACATAATGCCTTGTGACAATTCCCACAGAGGGCTGCATATGGAAATTTTACAATGGAACTCATAATAATGCAAATTCCTGAAACAAATAGCATAGACATATTCTGAAAGAAATGGCATGGTCCTGCAAGAGATAGCACAAATAAATGGAAATCAATACTGCCGGGCGCCGGTCACGTGTTCGATGTAGATCATCCTCGACCATCGAATCGTATCGGTGACGCAGAGCTTCCTGAAGAGCTTCTGGTACTTCTTGGAGGCGAGCCTGTTCATCAACTTGTCATTCCTCGGATCGTACGAGCCTAGTGAGCCCACGATGAAGGCGTGGACAGTAACCTGCTTGTAGGTCCGTCTCAGCGCAGCTGCAATCGGCGCATATTTCTGCTCCTTTCGCAGCCTGGCTTCATCCAGGGAGGCTTCGCCGTTCTCGAAGGGGCACGTCACGTCGACGAGGAGGACTTCTCCATTCTTCTCGAGGACAATGTCCGGCCGTAGGTTGCTGTCGATGCCAGGGATCTGCTGATTCGCCGTGATGACCTTCCAGAATCGTCCTTCAGCAGCTTTCACGATCCGTTGAACTAGTGCATTGTGGCGCTTGTTCATGGGGTTGGACAGCTTCATGCAGTGGTTAAGAACATGTGGTAGAGTCTCGTTTGGGTTCCTGCAACGCCTGCAACGTTTGTCAGAGTTAACATTGAAGCGCCTTGCTCCATTGAGGGGGAGGAGATTAAGCCTAGCCCTGTGGATGAACCTCCAGTCTGCGAAGGTAGTGAATGCTCCGTCGTAGATGAAGGAGGACGAGGCTCGGACTTTTGCGACTTGCTTCATCACTTTTCCTTGGTCCGGCTTGTCCTGCAGGCGTTCGTCTCTGAGTCCACGATGGTGATTGCGGATGTTCCTTGCCACGAGTCTTCTCTCCTTCTTTGTCATGGTCCGTTCCCCGCATGTTAGTGCTAACTCTTCGCCGTCGGCAGACCATTTCGTGTCTAGTCTTGCTGATGCATTTCTTGCTCTGGACCAGACTGTTTCGTGATCAGTCGGCCGCTGAGCCATTGCTTCCTTGGACAGGTATTGGCAGACATTCACTAATGTAGCGTCTTCTCGTAGTCTCCGGGTCACGACCTTGGTGCAGTCCTCTCTCGCGATGTTTCTTGTGTCTTGGTCCGGCGTAGTAAGAAGTTTGAAGGCCGAATCAATCACAAACACGTCTGAGTCCTCTGCAGCAAGGGGGATTCCACAGGAGCCTGCCGCTGCGCTGCCATATAGGTAGTCATTTGTAGCTCGGGTCGGGAGATAGAGTGTTGACTTGATTAATTTCCTTAGATGATCATCAAGCTCCTGCCAGTCTCCCTTCCTCAGCTGCCACGTTCTCATGGCGAATACCGTCGTGGGGAATACAAAGGTCTTTAGAGCATCAATCCTTTGCCAGGGCGCCAACTTGCTGGTCAGTATGGCTTCCCCCAGCTTCTTGAATTCGTCAATTGCTGTAGAATTTGGCAGTAGGTGGAATCCTACTGGCCGGCCAAGGAACTTAGTTTCTTCGCCGTTTCTACGGCAGTTGATGTTCGTCTCGCCGATGTTGAAGGTCGTATTTCTCATTCCCCTTGGCTGTCTCCCAGACATATGCATAGAGGAGCATTTTCTGGGGTTTAGAGCCAGTCTCAGGTCCCCACAGGTCGCCGTTGTGACGTCCAGGAGGCTCTGTAGACCTGCTTCAGTTCTGGCCAGCAGTGTGATGTCATCTGCATAGGCCAGGCAGGGGTGTTTGAAGTCAGGATCGGTATCAAGGCCAGTTGCAATGGCCGTTCGTAAGATAGGTTCAATTGCAATATTGAACAAGAGCCCACTGATAGGGCAGCCTTGGCGGACTCCACAGTGCACAGGAATCACGTTCGTTTCACCATCGGCCGTCATGATCCTCGTAGAGTTGTCCCTTGTGATGCTCTGGACGACGTCGATGAAGGCTTGTCCTGCACCCATCCGGCGGAGGGAGGCGTCGATCAGCTCGGTTGGCACTGATCCAAACGCGTTCGTCAGGTCCAGCGACGCAATGTAGACGTCACTGTTTCCTCCTCGTGCTTCGTCAAGGTAGTGCTGGAGGATGAAGTTGTGCTCCAGCACGCCGTCCGTTGGCATAAACCCCTTCTGGGCATTGCAAAGTGCATTGTTGTGCACGATCCAGCTTCTCAGACGGGCAGCCAAGCACCCTGTGTACAGTTTGTATATGGTACGACACAAGGCGATTGGGCGCCAGTTGGTGATGGCTTCAGGGTCCCCATCTTTCGGGATCAGGATAGTTCGCGATGTTTTCCACGACTGGGGTATTCACTTGTGGTGCAGGCAGATGTTGAATATTGCTGTGAGAACCTTGCACTCTGGGTCGACTTGTTGCCAGTGTCGGTACGTTATTCTGTCGTCACCCGGTGCAGTGTTCTCTGCTTTTGACAATCTAATTTCCACTTCGCCCTCCCTAAACGCAGCCACGTTGAGTTCTGCACGATCGTCTGGCGGTTCAGGGATTGCTTGTAGTGCTTGGGGGTCGTCTAGTGCTGGCCAGGGGGTCGTCTAGTGCTGGCCTGGGCGCCAGCATCTCTGTGAAGTACTTCTCAACGTCCTCGCTCGAGATTTCACATCTTGCACTCTCCCCGGCGGTGATAAGTCGGACTGCTCACCTCCTGTTGTTCCTGTAGAGGCGCTGGATCGATTTACAGTCATTTACATCGATCACTGGGGGTGCTTGCCGTTCCCCGTCAGTCCGAATGCGGAAGCGTGCGTGTACTACTTCAGTGATTTCTTCAAGGAGGCGGGTGAAGCCCTCCCAGTCAGGGGTCCGGAGGAGGGCTAGTAGGGGGTCGTAAAACACCTCTAGCACCCATTCTTGTGCTGCGTCGTTGGTGTGACGCTGCAGTGGCTCTCCTGGGATCTCATGATCATGGTGGGGCGAAGCATCAACATCTTCATTGTCAGAGTTGTTGGTGCTGGTTGCTGGAGAAGCTGGGTCACCCCCATCGTCATTGTCTGGCTCAGGGGGGTTGGTGAGGGCATGTCTGGGAAGGGTATCACCGTCACAACAGGTGAGAGCGGGTGAGCTCTCTGTGGTTGCCTAAGCCGGGGTGGTGACAGGGCCGGTGAGGGTATTGGGCTGTTGGGCGTCGGAGATAAGCTGGCTGGGGCGAATATCAGTGGTGCAGGCGCCTCAGCAGAGCTGGAGATGACAGCAGGGGCCGGGTCGTCAGGGCTGGGTGTTGGTACTTGGCCAGGGTGTCGTCGTCCGTCGTCTGGTGGTGGGTCAGGCTGTCGTTGCACCCTGTCTAGTGCAGGCTGCCTGGCCGCTCGGCGGGCTTCTCTGGTTGCTTGACGGGAGTGCATTTCCCTGTGGCTCATTATGCCAATTTTGGAATTGCACGAGAACCCACAGCCGCGGGCATCGCACTGGAACGACAAGGGGCAGTCGTCCAGGGTCCTAGCAGCCCTAATTTCTCGTAGGCGGGCACAGGTGTGGGTCGTTGGTCGTTTTCGTAGGGTTGAGCTGCAGCCGGCGCATTTGTATATTAATTCTGAAATGCGGAGCCCATGGCCACCCTCCAGGTGTCGTTGCAACGACACACGCTGGCTGGTCCACGCCTGTGATAAGTGGACGTGGGCGCAGGGCGTTTCTGTGCACTTAGTGTCTAGGGAGTGGGAACAAGATGGTGAGGGCTTCCCCTCGTCTCTGCGGCTGCTGGTCGGGGCTAGGTTCGTTGTCGTTGTCGTCGTTCCCCCTGAGGGCTGGTGGCGCCCCTTGAGGGGCCTCTGGGGTGTTGTCGTTTCCTGCTGGGGCTGATGAGGCCTGGGAGCGACTGTCGTCATCACTGCTGGTGCCAGAGTCTCTTGCTATATGGCGGAAGATGAATCTCTGGTTCCTCTGCCTGTGAATGTTAACGTCGTCCCAGAAGTCAACGTCGTTGTCTGCATTTGTGTTAGAAGCAGTATTGTCGCTGGTCCGACCCCCAAAATAGTCTCCTGAACCGTGACTGGCCGGGCGTCGTCGCTGGGGTCGGCCTGAGTAGGGGATGTGTTGGTATTGCCAGGGCCAGCCCTTAAGGGCTCATTGTAGGCACCAGCACTTAAGGGCTCGTTGAGGGAGCCAGCCCCAGGGCTAGTGTCGCTGAAGCCGCTGAAGCGCAAACCCCCGGGTTTGCGTCGCTGGTGCCGACCCCCGGGCTTGCGTCGCTGGTGCCGACCCCCAGTTCCATGTCGCCAGCCAACCCTGGTCGTGAGCTGGATCTCAAGTGGGAAGCACCGGCGCCTATCCCATGGGCTGACATGCTTTCGTCACTGAAGCCGACCCAAGATGCAAAACTATAGAACGGCTTCCTGGGTGGAGTCGTCCTCGATGTCATCATGTTGGTGTCGTCCTCGGGGCTGGTAGCGTCATGGGTCAGCCTCCCAGTGGTGTCCTCCTGGTTGGTGCCACTCGGGTCGACCCCACCCAGGGCCAGCCTTCCAAGACTGACCTCAGGGCGGGGGAGTAAGGTCCTCCTCGAGGCCGCCTCGCCAAGGGCGACCCCGGTATCGTCGTCGCTGGTATCGTCGTGGGTCAGCCTCACAGCGCTGACCCCCTTGTCCTCATCTTGGGTGTCGACCCCACCTGGAGCCAGCCTCACAGGACTGACCCCAGAGTGGGGGAGTGAGGTCCTCCTCGAGGCCGCCTCGCCAAGGGCGACCCCGGTGGTGCTAGTGGAGTCATAGGGTGGCCTTATATTCACACCCTCACCTCGTGCGTCGACCCCACCCTGAGCCAGCCTCACAGGACTGACCCCAAAGTGGGGGAGTATGGTCCTCCTCGAGGCCGCCTCGCCAAGGGCGACCCCGGTGTTGTCTGTAGAGTCACAGGCTGGTCTCACAGTGCTGACCGTCCCGTTCCCATCTCTGGCGTCGACCCCACCCGGAGCCAGCCTCACAGGACTGACCCCAGGGTGGGGGAGTATGGTCCTCCTCGAGGCCGCCTCGCCAAGGGCGACCCCGGTGTTGTCGGCAGCGTCACAGGCCATCCTCACAGTGTCGACCTCCATGGCTCTACCTCTCGTGTCGACCCCACCCTGGGCCAGTCTCACAGGACTGACCCCAGGGCGAGGGAGTATGGTCCTCCTCGAGGCCGCCTCGCCAAGGGCGACCCCGGTGTTGTCGGCAGCATTATGGGCCAGCCTCGCGGTTCCACCTCTCGCGTCGACCTTACCCTGAGCCAGCCTCACAGGACTGACCCCAGGGCGGGGGAGTAAGGTCCTCCTTGAGGCCGCCTCGCCAAGGGCGACCTCGGTGTTGTCTACAGGATGGGCCAGCCTCACATCGTTGACCCCCGCGTTTCTGCTCCCAGCGTCGACCCCACCCCGAGCCAGCCTCCCAAGACTGACCCCAGAGTGGGGGAGTATGGTCCTCCTTGAGGCCGCCTCGCCAAGGGCGACCTCATGGCCAGCGGTCGTCGTCATCCACGTGGTCGATTCGTCTAAGTCGATCACCAGACAGTCGTCACTGGAGTCGTCCCTGGAATCGTCATCTTCCACTTTCACATCGATGGGGTCAGGGCAGGCAGTCATCTTCGAGTCGTGGTCCATCTTGAGCACTGAGGCCGACTCACCAAGGTCGACCTCGGGTCTCACCGTCGTCGCTGGTCCATCTTTCAGGCGGCCAGTGTGGTGTCAGTACTGTGGGTTGTGTTTGTGGGCAGCGACCTGGGTTGCCGCCTGCAGGGTTTGGTCCTCCTCCACCCATGGGACCGTCAGCCTTGAAGGCCGTCGCGGATCCATCACAAGTGATAGAAGCACGAGGCCGTGACTGGGACAGAGACAGACATTGACTATGTTGCCCCATTAACTCCGAAAAACGGGCGTGCGGACGACAACACAATCAATGTGAACATAGGCTATGTTCATCCTCCAGCACCTGGCTCAAGGCACAGATGTGGAGGAAGACAGAGTCTATGGTCTCTCCTTCAGGCGACTGGCCCCGGACAAGCCAGCCCCTGAAGGTCGACGGCAATCACGGGGGACTTGCCGTCTTGCCAGCCACTATGTAAAGTTTGAGGAGCTTGCTCCCCCCTTTACCAGTGATCGGTTCTGGGCTAACTCCCAAATCCGCCACTAGATGGCTGGACGGTCGGTGTTGGTGGAAGCGCGCTCGCTGATTGGACCGGCCCTTTAACTCCTTACCCGGAGGGGAAGTTCGTGCGGACAACGACACAATCTATGCAAGCATAAATTGAGTTTCCCTCCGAGCTCCTTGAGCCTTGTACAAGGCAGAAGCTCAGAGAGAAACGCAATTTATTGCGTTTCCCACCAAAAGACTGGCCCCGGACAAGCCAGTTCGTGGAGGTGGACAGCAAGCCGTGAGGCTTGCTGTCTCACCGGTGGAGGCGGATGGGCGATGTGGCGACCCAATTTCTTCCCCCTACAGGTAGTTTTAAGACTACCAGGATCGCTAAAGTGTAGATTATACTATCCCTTTAACCCCTTGCGGACGTGCGGACGATAGTACAGTACTACACTTTGATCTTAGCCAAAAGGCCGAGAAGCGATAGGATGCATGGTTGCTCTGCAACACCAGCGGCTAGAAACCACGTAGCGAGTTTCAATTGCAAAAGGGCATGTGATTATCATTGGGTAATATTCGAATTCAAGCATACATATAAACGCCATGCAGTAAAGGCTTTAACCATTTCTTACCTAATCAATGAATTTATATATATATGCAAATTCATGATATTACATGGTTTCGTTCATGAGTAGTGAATATGTAACTGGCGGCAAAGAGGTAAACAGACTCGCGTGGCATTTCACGAATTCGCTCCTGGCCAGGGAGTATAGCGCTTAACTCTAATACATAAACCTCCATTTGTCATGTGTCTTAAGGTAGCTACAGCTTTTGAAAAGTACAATAACGAATTAAAAGTGCAAGGGGCCTGTTATCGCCAACGCTCGTCAAAAAATATAAATAGGAGACGTTCTCTCTCTGATACCATAACAGAAAACGAACAGCACTATTATGCGCCAACTATTACATTTTTGTATATATATCACGACTTTTTCACATCTAACACTTTGCTTGATACATCGTTTTCACAAACCGGAGACGAGGCGAAGCGAGGCAGGGCTGGGTGGCGAGAGGCTAGAGGCTAGAGGCTAGAGGCTAGAGGCTAGAGGCGAGAGGCGAGAGGCGAGAGGCGAGAGACGTGACGTGACGTGACGTGACGTGACGTGACGCCATGCCATGCCATTCAATGCCATGCCATTCAATGCCTTGCGATTCAATACCATGCAGTTCAATGCGATGCGATGCAATGACATGCGATTCGATGCCATGCGAGGCGAGGCGATGCATCATCTAACATAACGTGATTCCCTGGAAAACGTTTCTGTTGTTGAATGAACAACAAAGTTAAGATATAACAAGATGTAAGTAATTCGAGAAGTCTGAGTACTGTAGGGACTATAGCAAATTCATTGCTTAATATATGTGAATGTGTACGAAATCCATCCATCGCTTTTACCGAGTATACAAATACTCACTCATTGTTGGTGTTTAGGGAGCGAAATGAAGTATTGCAAAGCTAATTACGAAACTAGCTTTCACAATGACATTTGGTGGTTGGTCGCTTTGCAAATTATAGTAGATTCTATATCAATTTGATTCGTTATTTTACGTGAATGAATGAATGAATGAATGAATGAATGAATGAATGAATGAATGAATGAATGAATGTGTGCCTGCTTACATTGCCTAAATAAAATATGTAAATATACAGACGGTGGTGGCGTTTAGAGAGGTGAGTAAGTAATTATCAAAAGAAGGCACCAAACCGGGAAGGCTATGTAGCACCATCAAATACGCAAAATAATCAGAGGGCGCTAAATATCACCAAGGATGCCAATACGAGAACAAAAACGCATAAGGCGAACGATATCAAAAGTATCCGAGTCACCAAGAATTCTATCGAGGGACAGGTGACCGCGAGGGGCGGTCGGAAAGCAAGACACACGCTCGTCCTGGAAGTCAGGACATTCAAGAAGGACATGCACGACCGTAAGAGGGACAATGCAACTAGGACAATAAGGAGCAGGGCGGCGCTCCATCAAGTGACCATGGGTTAAGCGAGTATGGCCAATACGCAACCTCGCTAGAGCTGTTTCCCACCGCCGGTTACGGTGGAAGGAGGACGGCCACGAGGAAACACAACATTTAAGAGTACGTAGCTTGTTACCAGTAACAGACAACCAAGAAGCCTGCCAACGGGTAAGGACTGAGGAATGGATAACCGGGTAAAAGTCGGAATACGGAATGCCTTTACGAGAGATGGGACAAGAGCGGACAGCTTCCTTAGCGGCAGCATCCGCACGCTCATTTAAAGACACGCCAATATGGCTGGGAACCCAACAAAACTCAACCGACTTAAATTTACTGTGAACGAGAAACAGCCAATGCTGGATCTCGACAACTACCGGATGAACTGGATTAAAGCACCCGAGAGCCATGAGGGCACTACGAGAGTCAACAACAACCACAAAGGAAGACTGACAACGAGAAAGCAGGAGACGAAGAGCATAGAGAATAGCATAAAGTTCCGCTGTAAAGATGCTAGTCTCCGGAGGCAAGCGACACATATAAGTGCGATCAGGAAAAACAACAGAGTAGCCAACACCGTCCGCTGACTTAGACCCACCGGTGAAGACAGAAACGGAGCGGGAGTGAGAAGAAAAGTGCTCGAGGAAAAGGCGTTTTAGAACTGTAGGAGGGGTAAAAGCTTTAGTGATACGAGTCAAGGATGTACAAAACCGCGGAAGAGGGACCCTCCATGGGGGCAAAGAAGGAACAACACGAGGAGAAACATCAGAAATACGAACGGAAAGAGAATCCTGCAGGCGAGATAACCGGACAGAAAGAGGGAGGTGGTGAAGAGGAACAGGAACCGCAGGAGGGGTAAAAGTTAAAGCACGACTGAGACGAGAGGAAGGATGTTGCAAGGACCGCGCAAGATAGCGAAGACAGTAGCGATCACGGCGGTCCTGGAGAGACAGGAAGCCAGTGTCAACATACAAGCTAAGGACGGGAGTCGAACGAAAGGCACCAGAACTGAGGCGCAACCCAGTATGGTGCAAAGCATCAAGACGGCGAAGAGTAGAAGGAGAAGCAGACGAGTAACCAGGGCAACCATAATCGAGCTTAGACAGGACGAGAGAGGAATGTAAAGCAAGGAGAGTGCGCCTATCAGCCCCCCAAGAAGTATGGGACAAGACCCGAAGGAGGGTAAGGGACTTAGAGCACTCAACACGGAGGTAAGAGATATGGGGAGACCAAGACAAACGAGTGTCAAGGAATAACCCCAAAAGCTTCGCGGAATCTTTGTATTCAAGGGGATGACCATAAAGTGACAAAAAGGGACGAAGAACAACCCGTTTCCGCGTAAAAGTCATGGCACAAGTCTTAGAAGTAGAGAACTTGAAGCCATGACCTGTGGCCCAAGACGACACGGCATCAATCGCAAGTTGAAGCCGGCGTTGAAGGAGAGGCGAATCATCACCCTGACAACAAAGGGTAAGATCATCGACATAGAGAGCGGAGAAGACACCAGAAGGAAGAGAGGAAAGAAGACCATTGAGGGCAACCAGAAAAAGAGTAGTGCTCAGAACACTACCCTGGGGCACACCTTCGTATTGCTGAAAAGAGGGAGAGAGAGCGGTACCAAGGCGCACCCGAAAGGAACGACGAGAGAGGAAGCTGCGGAGAAAGAGAGGGAGATGACCACGAAGGCCAAAAGAATGAAGTTGAGATAGGATATGATAACGCCAAGTGGTGTCGTAAGCCTTTTCTAGGTCAAAAAGGACGGCAACAACGGAGGTCTTCGCAGCAAAAGCAGTACGTACATAGACCTCCAAGTTCACCAGGACATCTGTCGTGCTGCGGCACTTGCGGAAACCAAATTGAGAAGGGGAGAGGAGGCGATGGTGTTCCAGGAACCACATCAGACGAACGTTAACCATACGTTCAAAGAGTTTGCAGACACAACTTGTGAGAGCAATAGGGCGAAAGTCCTTAGGGGAAGTACCCAGAGACCCCGGTTTGCGAACAGGGAGGACAACGGCATCGAGCCAGTCCTCAGGGACTGACGACGACTCCCAGATCCGATTATACAGACTCAGTAAATACTGAGACGTGCTCGGAGGGAGATGGCGAAGCATCTCATAATGAATACCATCGGAGCCCGCCGCCGTAGAACCGCAGAGGGCCAGGGCAGAACGAAGTTCAGAGAGAGAGAAGGGATCATTATAGGGAAGCTGAAGATGAGTGCAGAAATCTAAAGGACGAGACTCAAGGACAGGTTTACGAAGAAGGAAAGATTGGGGAAGATGAAGACCAGAGCTAACAGAAGAAAAGTGGGAACCCAGTTCGGAAGCGACCTGCAACGGGTCCGCCACAAGAGTATCATGGAGGTGAAGGACCGGTGAAACATCGGGAACGAACTTACCCGCTATCTTGCGGATACGCTTCCAGATCTGGGCCAGAAGGGTTTCGGACGTAATTGTCGAGACATAAGATGCCCAACATTCACGTTTAGCCGTACGGATGGCCCTACGGGCCACCGCACTCGCTTTCCGAAAGAAAAGAAAAGAATCGGTCGTCTGCCTACGGCGGTGCTTCTTCCAGGCTGCACGCTTACAGCGGACAGCCCGAGCACAGTCCGCATTCCACCAGGGAACGCACTTCCGTGGACCCCGAGAGGAAGAGCGAGGAATAGAGCGGAGGGCAGCGTCGAAGACAGTGTCATGAAAAAGGAGGAGAGCGCGAGAGAGGGGCAGAAGGGAGAGGTCAGAGAGAGTAGCACTGAGGGAAAATAGGGTCCAGTCCGCCTTAGCAAACTGCCACCTAGGGAAAGAGAGGGAAGGGCGAAAAGAGAAAAAGGAAACAAGGATGGGGAAATGATCACTTCCATGGAGGTCATCAAGAACCTGCCATGTGAAATCTAAGTAAAGAGAAGAAGAGCAGAGAGAAAGATCAAGACAAGAAAGGGTGCGAGTTCGAGAGTCCAAATGAGTGGGCTCACCAGAATTCAGAAGAGACAGGGAAGAAGAGAGGAGAAACGGCTCAAGGAGGCGACCCCGGGTATTCGTCAGAACGTCACCCCAAAGAGAATGACGACAATTGAAGTCACCCAGCAGGAGCACAGGCTCCGGCAAGGAGTCTAGGAGGTGTTTCAAATCAGGAAGAGAGAGCGGGACACTCGGGGGGAGATAAATGGAACAAACTGTGTACCATTTCCCCACAAAGATACGAGCAGCAGAACAATGGAGAGGCGAAGGAAAAAGTAAAGGAACAAAGGGAACATCAGCCCGAATCAAGAGAGCAGAAGAATTAGAAGCCCCAGCAATGGCTGGGGGGGGGGGAGAGAAAGGAATAGCCACGAAAACGACCAGGACGAGCACCAAGCATCGGCTCCTGGAGACAGACACAAAGGGGCGAAAACCGCGAAACCAGAAGTTGGAGTTCGAGGAAATTGGCGTAATAACCTCGAACGTTCCATTGAAGAATGGACAACGACGAGAAGAGAAAGGACAAAAACAGAGAACAAGGAAGAAACAAAGGCGAAAGACCAACAGAGCACGTTAAAGAATATCAGGGTCGGGATCAGGGTCAGCAAAGTCAGGGTTAGGGGGCATGGGTAAACTGAGCAAAGACGGAGGGAAGGAAACGGGAGAACAGATCAGAGGTGGGCGGGCAGGGTCCGGAGGAGGAGGAGGAGGAGGAGGAGACAACGGAGAGGAGCAGTCAAGGACAGCAGCAGGAAGAGGGGGAGTAGAAAGAGAGGAGCGCACCCCAGCAAGAGCAGCAACCGAAAGGGAAGCAGGGGCCAAAGAAACCTCCATAGCAGGAACAGGGGGCGCAAGCACTGAAACGGGAGGGGAAGGAGCAACAGAGCCAGGAGGAGGAGCTGAGGAAGAAAGCGAAGCCTTCTTACCCGCCGGGGAAGAGGAAGGAGAGGAGCCAGGCTTACGCTTCTGACTTAAAGAGACCGGTGTCCCAGCAACTACGTACCGGGCAACGGATTCCAGTGTCTCAACAGGAGAAGCCGAACGAGAGCACACACGACGGCCGTTAGGAGAGCGATGGACATCCGCCCGCACCGACAGGCGGCGGGGAGAGCCGATAGATGGAGGAAGAGGATGGGAAGGAGGATCGGAGGGGGACGAGGAAGGAGACACAGAAGACACGACAGACCGGGTAGAAGGAAGGGGAACCCCAGACAGAGGACCAGGAGGAGGATCCTTCGGGAGAGAACCCAAAGGGACAGAGGAGGGGGCAGTGGGCGCATCAGGGTCCAAGGCCTGGAAACGGTTGTGAGTCTGAGGAAGGCGGGAAGGACGAGGAGAGGAAGAGCGCAACACGCGAGCATAAGAGATATTAGCATAAGGCGGGAGCCGGCGAACCTGGCGCCTCGCCTCAGGAAAAGATAAACGCTCCCGGTGCTTCAAGTTGAGGACGGCTGCCTCAAGCTTGTAATGGACACACGCACGGGAGAAGGTAGGATGGGCCTCACCGCAGTTGAGGGAACGAGCCTGGGGAGAAGCGCACTCCGACTTAGAGTGACCTTCGCCACCACACAAAGGACAGAGAGAGACAGTCCCGGAGCAGCGGAGGGCACCATGCCCAAACCTCCAGCACTTGTTGCAGAGCCGAGGAGAAGGAATGTACTCCTGGACAGAGCACCTGGCACCAGCAAGAATGACAGAGGGTGGAAGGGTCCTACCATCAAAGGTAATCTTCACAACCCGGAGGGGTTGACGGCGACTACCACGAGGGGGACGAGTAAACGTGTCCACCTGGAGAATAGAATGGCCCTGGGCAGCGAGGATATGTCGAATATCGTCGTGGCAGTCGCGTAGGTCCCGAACACCGGTCGCAACATGGGGCGGGAGCAAAATAGTGCCAACACTGGCATTCAACTGAACGTTCTTCGAGACCCGAACGGGGGTCTCGCCAAGGCAGGATAAGGCAGCCAAGCGGGAAGCAGCATCCTGAGAAGGAGCAGCAACGACACGTGTACCGAGACGAGTGGGGTTGAAAGTAATGGAGGCATCCACGGAAGCAATGAGATGTCGATGGAGGGAGAAATCGTCAGGAGGCGCAGAATCAAGAGGGAGGAGATCAAAATATTTGGCCCACGAAGCGGGACCAAACAAGGCTTGATAGGTAGCAGAACTGGAAGGAATCGAGCGAGGGCGGCCGTGACGAAGACGGCGGTGAGAACCCCCAGAGAGAGAGGGGTTAAAAGGCGCAGTAGTTACAACTAGAGAAGGAGCCACGCCAGGGGACGAGGTAGTCACCACTGGGGGCTTGGGGCTCGACCCAACCACAGAGGAGGGAGGGGAGCCAGAGGAAGGAGTCAGAGAGGCCAAAGGAGGAGCAAGGTCGGGGCCCAATGCAGCGGAGGCTACAGAGCCCGGTCTTCCAATACGGACCGACTCGGGGGCTTGGTCGCCCACCCCACGAGCCTGAGAAGGTAAACCAGAAGAAGCCGAAGCAGGGGTAATCATCCTGACGAAAGAAAGAATTCACTCACGAATGTGCCCCCACACCCACCATGGAGCCACAATTAGAGGCAGGACACCCAACAAGAAGCTATCGCCGATCTTGTCGGGGCCTCCTAGGGGTGCGTCGCGAGTATACGCCCCACAAACGCCACCTTAAGAAACCGACAGTCCGTCGAGATCGGGTTCAGTGACGAAGTGGGGATTGAAAATAAAAGGTTCCCCTTGCTCTCGACGTCGGGTACTGCAGTTCTACGGGTGCATGAGTATGCCTCCTCAAGCACCCGGGCGTCAAAATAGAAGAAGTCCAAGGGAAGAACCAGAACGAGCAAAAGGTCGGTAGGAAACGGCAAGCAGATAGGAGAAGAGGGGGGAGAAAAACGAAACAGAAGGAAAAGGAAAAGATGCCCAGCAGAATTGGAGAGGACGGCAGCAGGAGCACAAGGCTAGAAAAGGACAGAGGACCGTCCCAAGGAGCATCACACTCCGGCAGCCGCCCACTAAGCCCCCACACGGCGACAACGAGCTGAGCGGGGAGGGGGTTAGAGAGGTGAATGAATCATTTGAAATCTAATTAGGAAACAAGCATTCAAATGGAGAGGGGCGAGAGTGCAGGTGCGCTTGAACTTGGGTGGGTTCTGGGTTTCTTTGACGTATATATTATAGGTGAATGCGTGCATCGAATGCTCGATTGAAGTATATAAACACACATTGTTAGTGTGTATTGAGGTAAATGATGGATTGTAAAGCTAATCAAGACACTAGAATTCACTTTGAGGCTAGTGGCCGACTGGCAAGCGTGGAAGTGGCAAACGATCGTTGAGTTGCCGTGTAAGAGCACACCAAAGCAACACCTCCCTCCATCTCAACTCGAATTTCGTCTTTATTACGCATTGGTACAGTGCAGCAATGGTAAATTAAATAGATAAACGTCTAATCTTGATGTGTGTGTGAATATAATTTCGCCGTCAAAGCCGACTAAGGAATTCCGAGTGATATACACACCACTCCACCCTCACTCACAAGGGAGAGTGAGTAAGTAATTTCGTAAAAAAAAGAGAAGAGCATGCCAACAATGGGTAACTATTATAGTTAGGTTCTCGATCATAGTAAACCCGTTGATTTAGAGTTGATTTGCACAATGACCACGTCATATTAGATGCCATTTAAATACCAAATCCAGTTCTCCACTAAACGCAAACACAAGCCTAACACTATTCAACCCATCTCTACCAGCCTTTTCATAACAAACCACTAAGCTACCTAAACCAGTTTCCACACTTATAAAAAAATAGAGAAAAACTTCACCCTATATAACCTATCTCAGAAAACAAACAAAATCAATTAATATTGCACTAACTGGCAACCCCCCATTCATAAAATCAACTTCTTTCCTTCCAGACCAACCATCGTATTTGCTCGCACATAATCTTTAATCTAAAGTTATTAAATGATGTTACTCACCTCACTCTCCTTCTTTCTCCTTCTTTCTCCTTCTTTCTCCTTCCTTCCTTCCTTCCTTCCTTCCTTCCTTCCTTCCTTCCTTCCTTCCTTCCTTCCTTCCTTCCTTCCTTCCCTCTCTCTAACTCCTTGCAGTTGTTCAGCTTCGACCCATCAAACCCGGACTCGACTGACTCACTTCTGCTGCTCGTTCCAAGGCTTTTTCCTCATACGATGCTGGCTGGTGTGAAGTAATTACTGCAAATCAAATTAACACGATTCATTAATGAACATTACCAATTAACATCATCGTCTCCTACTTGATTTTGACTAGTTGATAGGGTTGTTTTTGGTCTCCCCGAAGGGAGTGGACCGATCCCAGAGGTACTGCAATACCGGGCCGATCCGCGGCAAAGGTGGAGCAAGCTCCTAGCACTTCGCCATGTTGCAAAAATCAGTTTAATATCGAGGATCCCACATGGGGATCGTATCAGATATTAAGCTGATAAGAACAGATTTAATTGTTTATTGACGAATGTTTTACATAGTGCTTACAATAGCCTTGTGTCTTCACAAGGGTGCATGGGTACATAGTTACATACGTGTACATAAAATACAATATACATTTTCATACATGGGTTATTATGGGATCTTTATTTACATTGTGCCGTCTGCCATTAAAAAACTCAAAACAGATGTAATATATATATAGATTTTCTGAAATGAGAAAAAGGTACAGACATGTAAACTAGTATTGGCGAGCGCCTGTGATGTGCTCTATATACATCATCCGTGACCACCGGATGGTGTCGCTCACGCATAGCCTCCTGAACAGCCTCTGATATTTTCTAGAGGCCAGCCTGTTCATTGGTTTGTCGTTCTTTGGGTCGTATGACCCGAGCGATCCTACAATGAAGGCATATACAGTGACCTGCCTGTAGGTCCGTCTCATTGTCGCCGCTAGCTCTGCATACTTTTCTTCTTTGCCTAGTCTAGCTTCTGCAAAGGCGTCTGGTCCGTTTTCGAAGGGGCAAATGACGTCAATCAGCATCACCTCTCCGTTCTTCTCTAGAACAATGTCTGGTCTTAGCACATTGTTTGTTCCTGGGACTTGTCGGTTAGTGGATATGACCTTCCAGTGTCTTCCTTCCGAGGCCTTCAGGATACGATCGACCAACGCGTTGTGTCGCTGGATCATCGCATTTGACAGCCTCAGGCAATGGTTGATGACGTGGGGTAGCGTCTCGTTCTGGTGGTGACATCTCCTATACCGTTGGTCTCCGTGGATGTTGAACCGGCGGGCTCCGTTTAGAGGTAGAAGATTCAGACGTGCCCTGTGAATGAAACGCCAGTCAGCAAAGGTTGTGAAAGCCCCATCCCTAATAAATGCAGACGAGGCCCGCTCCCTCCCAACTTGCTCCATTACTTTCCCCTGGTCTGGTTTGCTTCTCAGGTCGTCGTCGCGAAGGCCTCTGTGATGGTTCCTTATGTTCCTTGCGACCAATCTTCTTTCTTTGTGAGACATGATTCTCTCCCCACAACAGACTTCCAATGCATCTCCGTCTGTGGACCACTTGGTTTTCATCCTCCCTGACGAGTTGCGGGCTCTTGACCAGAGCGTCTCATGTCCAGAGGGTCTTTGTTCCAAGTCGTCTTTTGAGAGATACTGGCATACGTTTTCCAGAGTGGCTTCTTGGCGAATTCTCCGTGACGTTACTCTCTTGCAGTCGTCCCTGGCAATATTCCTCGTCTCTAGATCCGGCGTGGTGAGTAGTTTAAATGCCGAGTCTATGATGAATATGTCAGAGTCTTCTGTGGCGAGGGGTATGCCGCATGAGCCTCCTGCACTCTTTCTATACAGGTATCCATTGGTTGCCCGCTGTGGCAGGTATAGTGTTTCTTTTATTAGCGGTCGTAGTCGGTCATCCAGTTCCTGCCAATCTCCCTTTCTCAGTTGCCAAGTTCTCATGGCGAACACAGTTGTTGGGAAAACGAAGGACTTCAGGGCATCGATCCTCTGCCAGGGAGCCAATTTACTTGTCATTATGGCTACGCCTAGTTGCTTAAACTCTTCGTTTGCGTTCGCGTTCGGGAGGAGGTGGAAACCTACTGGTCTGCCTAGGAATTTGGTTTCCTCCCCATCTTGTCTGCTGCATATCTGCGATTCCCCTATTGTAAATATGGAGTTTCGCATTCCCCTTGGTTGTCGTCTAGACATGTGCATTGACGAGCATTTCCTTGGGTTAGTTTTAGATGCAATTCTTCACAGGCTGCAGAGGTGATGTTAATGAGGTTCTGTAGGCCTTCCGCTGTCCTGGAGAGCAGGGTTATATCATCTGCGTAGGCAAGGCAGGGATGCTTGAGACCTGGGTCTGCTTGTAATCCGGTGTTGATGATGGTCCTCAGTATAGGTTCACTGGCGATGTTGAATAATAGGCCACTGATGGGGCATCCTTGCCTGACCCCACAGTCAACTGGGATATCATTCGTTTCACCACTCGCCGTTTGAATCTTGGTGGAATTTCCTCTTGTAATGCCCTGGATCACCGTGACAAAGTCTGCTCCCATGCCCATCCGTGTGAGGGAGGCGTCGATGAGCTCTAATGGCACGGAACCAAAGGCGTTTGTGAGGTCAAGTGACGCAATGCAAATCTCTTTATTGCTGTCTCGTGCCTCATCAAGGTAGTGCTGGATAATGTAATTGTGCTCAAGGACCCCGTCTGATGCCATAAATCCTTTTTGCGCAGAGCACAGGGCCTGATTTTGCTCAATCTCCTCAGTCTTGCAGCCAGAACTCCTGTGTATAACTTGTAAATTATCCTACACAGAGCAATGGGCCGCCAATTGTTGATTGCGTGTGGGTCACCATCCTTGGGTATGAGGATGGTTCGTGACGTCTTCCAGTCCTGGGGGATCCTCTTCTGTTGCAGGCAGATGTTGAAGATCGCCGCTATTACCTTACAGTCGGGGTCAGCCTGCTTCCAGTGTCTGTAGGTGATTCTGTCGTTCCCTGGGGCACTGTTTTCAGCTCTCATCAGCCTGACCTCCACTTCCCCTTCTCTAATTGGGTCCAGGTTAATTTCAGCGCGATCTTCCTGCGCTTCAGGTATGGACTGGAGTGTGACTGGGTCTTCTATTGGTGGTTGAGCGGCTAGTACCTCTGAAAAATGCCTCTCTATGATCTCACAGGGGATCTCACAGCGGCGACTTTCCCCTGATGTGATCAGCCTCACCGCCCTTCGTCGGTTTCTTCTGTAAAGGCGTTGGATCGCCTTGCAGTCGTTGACATCGATGGCTGAGGGGGCTGGTCTACTCTCGTCTATCCGGATGTGGCAGTGGGCTTGAACCGCCTCTGTAATTTCATTCAGGAGGCTCGAGAACTCGTCCCAGTCCGGGGAGCGTAGCAGTGCCAGCAGGGGAGCGTAGAAGGGTTCTAGTGCCCAATCTTGGGTCGCCTCATCTGGTTGCAGTTCTGGTTGGTCGGCTTCGTCTGGTTCTTTATCTAGCCGTACCGCTTCATCACCGTTGTCAAGTATTTGTGACACATCACCCCCGTGGTCTTCGTTGTCGTCCTCGCCGCTAGCTTCTGGGGAGGCCCGGTCTTCGTCCTCAGGCCCTGTGGGATCAGGGTAGGTAGGGGAGGGGTGTTGGGGGAAAGGAACCTGTATCACAATGGGTGATAGAGTGGGGGGTGGTCGGTGAGGCTGTGGGTGCTGGAGAGGGGGTAGGATTGGTGGGGGTGAGGGGGTGGGGGATGGTACTGGGGATAAAGGAATAGGTGGTGCGGGTTCATGGATGGGGTTGGTGGGTGGGGGGGGTAGGGTGTCAGGGCGGTGAGGTGCTGGTTCAGGTGCTGGGGTGCGGGGTGGCGCCCTTCCGTCTGGGTCCTGTTGGTTTTCATTCCGTCGCTCCTGGCCTGTTCGTCTCACATGGTATAGCTCATGACTCATTTTCCCTATGACTGAATTGAATGAAAAGTCGCAATTCGGTCTGTTACATGGGAACGCTAACTGGACGCTGTCATCTTGTCTTGCTGCCACAATTCCTTGAAGCCGGGCACATGAATGGGTAGACGGTCTTTGTCCCAGCGTTTTCCTGCACCCTGCACACTTGTATCTTGTTCGCCCGATCTTGATGTTGTGGCCACCACTCAGGTGTCTCACTAGGGATACTCTCTTACACGTCCATGATTTCCCTGAGTGGACGTGAGGGCAGGCGGTCTCAGTGCACTTGAAGTGCCTTGGTAGTGGGAACCATATGGTGAGGGTGGTTCCCTGTCTTTGTGGTTGTTGGTCCGCGCTTGGGGTGTCTGGGGCTGCCCTGTTGGCGTCGTTCTCTTCTCCAGGGGCAGGGGACCCACGGTGAGGGGGTCTTTGTGTATTATTCTGATCGTTTATTGCCCCAGGGGTTCCGTTCCTCACTTGGTTCAGGAGCCCGTTGATCTCCTGGCTCATTGTTAGGGCATCCCGGCTGTCATTACTGCTGTCAGACTCATTCTGAACCCTCCTGAATGTATAGCGCCTGTTCTGGGGTCTTTGGGAGACAGGGCTGTCCCAGAAGTCTTGTTCGTCGCTGACGCCGACCCCCGAAACCGTCACCTGGACCGTGGCTGTCTGGGAGTCGTTGCTGGGGTCGGCCCTGGTGGTAGAAATCTTGGTGGAGCCAGGGCCGGCCCTCAGGGATGTATTGCCGGCACCAACCCTACAGGGCTTGCTTGTGTAGTGTGTTCCTGGGCGAGCGTCGCTGGCGCCGACCCCTGGTCCAGTCTCTGGAACTATGGATGTCTGGGAGTCGTCGCTAGGGTCGGCCCTGGTCTTGGCACTGCCAGGGCCTGCCCTTAGTGGTGTATTGCAGGCACCAGCCCTCAATTGTTTGTTGGTGGAGCCAGCCCTAGGGCTAGTGTCGCTGGAGCCGACCCCGGGGCATGCGTCGCTGGTGCCGACCCCCAGATCCGCGGGCGTCGAGCCGGACCTCAGGTGTGGAGCGCTAGCTAATCTGGGCTTATTGGCCTGGTCGCTGAAGCCGATCCCGCCAGCTGATGTGACTAAGTCGCCTAAGCCGACCCCAGATGTAAAACTGTAGAACGGCGTCCTAGATGGAGTCGTCCTTGGAGCCCACATGTCAGGGTCGTCCTCGGGGCTGTCATCGCTGATGATGGTCGTCTCATCAGGGACCGTTTTCACATTCCTGGCCCCCGGGTTTGTTCTGCCGAAGGTGGTAGCAGTAGGGGTCCCACTCGAGGCCGCCTCGCCAAGGGCGACCTCGGGGCGTCTGGTATCGTCATTAGCCGGCCTCGTAGCGCTGGCCTCCTTCCCGTCGCTTCTCGAGTCGACCCCACCCGAAGCCAGCCTCCCAAGACTGACCCCAGGGTGGGGGAGTGTGGTCCTCCTCGAAGCCTCGCCAAGGGCGACCTTGGTACAACCGGCGTCGTGTGGTGTGTCCTGGGCCTGCTTCACCGCGCTGACTCCCTCGTCCTCGTCGACCCCACCCTGAGCCAGCCGCACAGGACTGCCCCCAGGGCGGGGGAGTAGAGTCCTCCTCGAGGCCGCCTCGCCAAGGGCGACCTCGGTGTTGCTGGAAGGGTCACAGGGTAGCCTCACTTCCACATTTCTGCCTCGCGAGTCGACCCCACCCTGAGCCAGCCGCACAGGACTGACCCCAGGGCGGGGGAGTAGGGTCCTCCTCAAGGCCGCCTCGCCAAGGGCGACCTCGGTGTTGCTGGAAGGGTCACAGGGTAGCCTCACTTCCACATTTCTGCCTCGCACGTCAACCCCACCCTGAGCCAGCCGCACAGGACTGACCCCAGGGCGGGGGAGTAGGGTCCTCCTCGAGGCCGCCTCGCCAAGGGCGACCTCGGTGGAGCAAGCAGCGTCACAGGGCGGCCTCACCTCAACATCCTTGCCTCGCACGTCGACCCCATCCTGGGCCAGCCGCACAGGACTGACCTCAGGGCGGAGGGGTAAGGTCCTCCTTGAGGCCGCCTCGCCAAGGGCGACCTCGGTGGTGCTAGAAGGGTCAAGGGGTAGCCTCACCTCCACCTCCCTGCTTCGCGCGTCGACCCCACCCTGGGCCAGCCGCACAGGACCGACCCCAGGGTGGGGGAGTAAGATCCTCCTCGAGGCCGCCTCGCCAAGGGCGACCCCGGTGGTGCTAGTGGAGTCACGGGGTAGCCTCACGTCACCGTCCACTCCCTGCGCGTCGACCTTACCCTGAGCCAGCCGCACAGGACTGACCCCAGGGCAAGGGAGTATGGTCCTCCTCGAGGCCACCTCGCCAAGGGCGACCCCGGTGGTGCTAGTGGAGTCACGGGGTAGCCTCACATCACCTTCCACACCCTGCGCGTCGACCTTACCCTGAGCCAGCCGCACAGGACTGACCCCAGGGCAAGGGAGTATGGTCCTCCTCGAGGCCGCCTCGCCAAGGGCGACCTCGGTGTTGTTTGTGGAGTGGGCCAGCCTCACAGCGCTGACCCCCGCGTTTCTGCCTCGGGCGTCGACCCTACCCCGAGCCAGCCTCCCAAGACTGACCCCAGAGTGGGGGAGTATTGTCCTCCTTGAGGCCGCCTCGCCAAGGGCGACCTCATGTCCAGCGGTCGTCGTCATCCACGTGGTCGATTCGTCTAAGTCGATCACCAGACAGTCGTCACTGGAGTCGTCCCTGGAATCGTCATCTTCCACTTTCACATCGCTGGGGTCAGGGCAGGCAGTCGTCTTCGAGTCGTGGTCCATCTTGAGCACTGAGGCCGACTCACCAAGGTCGACCTCGGGTCCCACCGTCGTCGCTGGTCCATCTTTCAGGCGGCCAGTGTGGTGTCGGTACTGTGGGTTGTGTTTGTGGGCAGCGACCTGGGTTGCCGCCTGCAGGGTTTGGTCCTCCTCCACCCATGGGACCGTCAGCCTTGAAGGCCGTCGCGGATCCATCACAAGTGATAGAAGCACGAGGCCGTGACTGGGACAGAGACAGACATTGACTATGTTGCCCCATTAACTCCGAAAAACGGGCGTGCGGACGACAACACAATCAATGTGAACATAGGCTATGTTCATCCTCCAGCACCTGGCTCAAGGCACAGATGTGGAGGAAGACAGAGTCTATGGTCTCTCCTTCAGGCGACTGGCCCCGGACAAGCCAGCCCCTGAAGGTCGACGGCAATCACGGGGGACTTGCCGTCTTGCCAGCCACTATGTAAAGTTTGAGGAGCTTGCTCCCCCCTTTACCAGTGATCGGTTCTGGGCTAACTCCCAAATCCGCCACTAGATGGCTGGACGGTCGGTGTTGGTGGAAGCGCGCTCGCTGATTGGGCCGGCCCTTTAACTCCTTCTAACCCGGAGGGGAAGTTCGTGCGGACACCTACACAATCTATGCAAGCATAAATTGAGTTTCCCTCCGAGCTCCTTGAGCCTTGTACAAGGCAGAAGCTCAGAGAGAAACGCAATTTATTGCGTTTCCCACCGAAAGACTGGCCCCGGACAAGCCAGTCGGTGGAGGTGGACAGCAAGCCTCACGGCTTGCTGTCCACCTCCACCGACTGTAGTATCGTAGTGTAGTACTGTACTATCGTCCTCACCGTTGGAGGCGGATGGGCGACGCGGCGACCCACTTCCTTCTCCCTACAGGTAGTTTTAAGACTACCAGGATCGCTAAAGTGTAGATTCTACTATCCCTTTAACCCCTTTCGGACGAGCGGACGATAGTACAGTACTACACTTTGATCTTAGCCAAAAGGCCGAGAAGCGATAGGATGCATGGTTGCTCTGCAACACCAGGCAACAATTGCGGCTAGAAACCACGTAGCGAGTTTCAATTGCAAAAGGGCATGTGATTATCGTTGAGTACTATTCGAATTCAAGCATACATATAAACGCCATGCAGTAAAGGCTTTAACCATTTCTTACCTGATCAATGAATTTATATATATATGCAAATTCATGATATTACATGGTTTCATTCATGAGTAGTGAATATGTAACTGGCGGCAAAGTGGTAAACAGACTCGCGTGGCGTTTCACGAATTCGCTCCTGGCCAGGGAGTATAGCGCTTAACTCTAATACATAAACCTCCATTTGTCATGTGTCTTAAGGTAGCTACAGCTTTTGAAAAGTACAATAACGAATTAAAAGTGCAAGGGGCCTGTTACGCCAACGCTCGTCAAAAAATATAAATAGGAGACGTTCTCTCTCTGATACCATAACAGAAAACGAACAGCACTATTACGCGCCAACTATTCCATTTTTGTATATATATCACGACTTTTTCACATCTAACACTTTGCTTGATACATCGTTTTCACAAACCGGAGACGAGGCGAAGCGAGGCAGGGCTGGGTGGCGAGAGGCTAGAGGCTAGAGGCGAGAGGCGAGAGGCGAGAGGCGAGAGACGAGAGACGAGAGGCGAGAGACGAGAGACGAGAGACGAGAGACGAGAGACGAGAGACGAGAGACGAGAGACTAGAGACTAGAGACTAGAGACGTGACGTGATGCCATGCCATGCCATGCCATTCAATGCCTTGTGATTCAATACCATGCAGTTCAATGCGATGCGATGCAATGACATGCGATTCGATGCCATGCGAGGCGAGGCGATGCATCATCTAACATAACGCGATTCCCTGGAAAACGACTCTGTTGTTGAATGAACAACAAAGTTAAGATATAAGAAGATGTAAGTAATTCGAGAAGTCTGAGTACTGTAGGTACTATAGCAAATTCATTGCTTAATATATGTGAATGTGTAAGGAATCCATCCATCGCTTTTACCGAGTATACAAATACTCGCTCATTGTTGGTGTTTAGGGAGGTAAATGAAGTATTGCAAAGCTAATTACGAAACTAGCTTTCACAATGACATTTGGTGGTTGGTCGCTTTGCAAATTATAGTAGATTCTATATCAATTTTATTCGTTATTTTACGTGAATGAATGTGTGCCTGCATACATTGCCTAAATAAAGAATGTAAATATACGTCGGTGGTGTTTAGAGGGGTGAATGAAGCATTTGAAATCTAAATAGGAAACTAGCATTCAAATGGAGAGGGGTGAGAGTGCAGGTGCGCTTGAACTTGGGTGGGTTCTGGGTTTCATTGACGTATATATTACAGGTGAATGTGTGCATCGAATGCTCGATTGAAGTATATAAATACACATTGTTAGTGTGTATTGAGGTAAATGATGGATTGTAAAGCTAATCAAGACACTGGAATTCACTTTGAGGCTAGTGGCTGGCCGGCTGGCAAGCGTGGAAGTGGCAAACGATCGTTGAGTTGCCGTGTAAAACCACACCAAAGCAACACCTCCCTCCATCTCAAGTCGAATTTCGTCTTTATTACGCATTGGTACATTCCAGCAATGGTAAATTCAATAGATAAACGTCTAATCTTGATGTATGTATGAATATAATTTCGCCGTCAGAGCCGACTAAGGAATTCCGAGTGATATACACACACACTCCTCCCTCCCTCCCTCCCTCCCTCCCTCACTCACAAGGGAGAGTGAGTAATTCTGTAAAAAAAAGAAGAGCATGCCAACAATGGGTAACTATTATAGTTAGGTTCTCGATCATAGTAAACCCGTTGATTTAGAGTTTATTTGCACAATGACTACGTCATATTAGATGCCATTTAAATACCAAATCCAGTTCTCCACTAAATGCAGACACAAGTCTAACACTATTCAACCCATCTCTACCAGCCTTTTCATAACAAACCACTAAGCTATCTAAACCAGTTTCCACACTTATATAAATAGAGAAAAACTTCACCCTATATAACCTATCTCAGAAAACAAACAAAATCAATTAATATTGCACTAACTGGCAACCCCCCCCCCCATTCATAAAATCAACTTCTTTCCTTCCAGACCAACCATCGTATTTCTTTGCTCGCACATAATCTTTAATCTAAAGTTATTAAATGATATTACTCACCTCACTCTCCTTCTTTCTCCTTCCTTCCTTCCTTCCTTCCTTCCTTCCTTCCTTCCTTCCTTCCTTCCTTCCTTCCTTCCCTCTAACTCGTTGCAGTTGTTCAGCTTCGACCCATCAAACCCGGACTCGACTGACTCACTTCTGCTGCTCGTTCCAAGGCTTTTTCCTCATACGATGTTGGCTGGTGTGAAGTAATTACTGCAATTCAAATTAACACGATTCATTAATGTACATAACCAATTAACATAATCGTCTCCTACTTGATTTTGACTAGTTGATAGGGTTGTTTTTGGTCTCCCCGAAGGGAGTGGACCGATCCCAGAGGTACTGCAATACCGGGCCGATCCGCGGCAAAGGTGGAGCAAGCTCCTAGCACTTCGCCATGTTGCAAAAATCAGTTTAATATCGAGGATCCCACATGGGGATCGTATCAGATATTAAGCTGATAAGAACAGATACTACACTTTGATCTTAGCCAAAAGGCCGAGAAGCGATAGGATGCATGGTTGCTCTGCAACACCAGGCAACAATTGCGGCTAGAAACCACGTAGCGAGTTTCAATTGCAAAAGGGCATGTGATTATCGTTGAGTACTATTCGAATTCAAGCATACATATAAACGCCATGCAGTAAAGGCTTTAACCATTTCTTACCTGATCAATGAATTTATATATATATGCAAATTCATGATATTACATGGTTTCATTCATGAGTAGTGAATATGTAACTGGCGGCAAAGTGGTAAACAGACTCGCGTGGCGTTTCACGAATTCGCTCCTGGCCAGGGAGTATAGCGCTTAACTCTAATACATAAACCTCCATTTGTCATGTGTCTTAAGGTAGCTACAGCTTTTGAAAAGTATAATAACGAATTAAAAGTGCAAGGGGCCTGTTACGCCAACGCTCGTCAAAAAATATAAATAGGAGACGTTCTCTCTCTGATACCATAACAGAAAACGAACAGCACTATTACGCGCCAACTATTCCATTTTTGTATATATATCACGACTTTTTCACATCTAACACTTTGCTTGATACATCGTTTTCACAAACCGGAGACGAGGCGAAGCGAGGCAGGGCTGGGTGGCGAGAGGCGAGAGGCTAGAGGCTAGAGGCGAGAGGCGAGAGGCGAGAGGCGAGAGGCGAGAGGCGAGAGGCGAGAGACGAGAGACGAGAGACGAGAGACGAGAGACGAGAGACGAGAGACGAGAGACGAGAGACGAGAGACGAGAGACGAGAGACGAGAGACGAGAGACTAGAGACTAGAGACTAGAGACGAGAGACGAGAGACGAGAGACGAGAGACGAGAGACGTGACGTGATGCCATGCCATGCCATTCAATGCCTTGTGATTCAATACCATGCAGTTCAATGCGATGCGATGCGATGCGATGCAATGACATGCGATTCGATGCCATGCGAGGCGAGGCGATGCATCATCTAACATAACGCGATTCCCTGGAAAACGACTCTGTTGTTGAATGAACAACAAAGTTAAGATATAAGAAGATGTAAGTAATTCGAGAAGTCTGAGTACTGTAGGTACTATAGCAAATTCATTGCTTAATATATGTGAATGTGTAAGGAATCCATCCATCGCTTTTACCGAGTATACAAATACTCGCTCATTGTTGGTGTTTAGGGAGGTAAATGAAGTATTGCAAAGCTAATTACGAAACTAGCTTTCACAATGACATTTGGTGGTTGGTCGCTTTGCAAATTATAGTAGATTCTATATCAATTTTATTCGTTATTTTACGTGAATGAATGTGTGCCTGCATACATTGCCTAAATAAAGAATGTAAATATACGTCGGTGGTGTTTAGAGGGGTGAATGAAGCATTTGAAATCTAAATAGGAAACTAGCATTCAAATGGAGAGGGGTGAGAGTGCAGGTGCGCTTGAACTTGGGTGGGTTCTGGGTTTCATTGACGTATATATTACAGGTGAATGTGTGCATCGAATGCTCGATTGAAGTATATAAATACACATTGTTAGTGTGTATTGAGGTAAATGATGGATTGTAAAGCTAATCAAGACACTGGAATTCACTTTGAGGCTAGTGGCTGGCCGGCTGGCAAGCGTGGAAGTGGCAAACGATCGTTGAGTTGCCGTGTAAAACCACACCAAAGCAACACCTCCCTCCATCTCAAGTCGAATTTCGTCTTTATTACGCATTGGTACATTCCAGCAATGGTAAATTCAATAGATAAACGTCTAATCTTGATGTATGTATGAATATAATTTCGCCGTCAGAGCCGACTAAGGAATTCCGAGTGATATACACACACACTCCTCCCTCCCTCCCTCCCTCCCTCCCTCACTCACAAGGGAGAGTGAGTAATTCTGTAAAAAAAAGAAGAGCATGCCAACAATGGGTAACTATTATAGTTAGGTTCTCGATCATAGTAAACCCGTTGATTTAGAGTTTATTTGCACAATGACTACGTCATATTAGATGCCATTTAAATACCAAATCCAGTTCTCCACTAAATGCAGACACAAGTCTAACACTATTCAACCCATCTCTACCAGCCTTTTCATAACAAACCACTAAGCTATCTAAACCAGTTTCCACACTTATATAAATAGAGAAAAACTTCACCCTATATAACCTATCTCAGAAAACAAACAAAATCAATTAATATTGCACTAACTGGCAACCCCCCCCCCCATTCATAAAATCAACTTCTTTCCTTCCAGACCAACCATCGTATTTCTTTGCTCGCACATAATCTTTAATCTAAAGTTATTAAATGATATTACTCACCTCACTCTCCTTCTTTCTCCTTCCTTCCTTCCTTCCTTCCTTCCTTCCTTCCTTCCTTCCCTCTAACTCGTTGCAGTTGTTCAGCTTCGACCCATCAAACCCGGACTCGACTGACTCACTTCTGCTGCTCGTTCCAAGGCTTTTTCCTCATACGATGTTGGCTGGTGTGAAGTAATTACTGCAATTCAAATTAACACGATTCATTAATGTACATAACCAATTAACATAATCGTCTCCTACTTGATTTTGACTAGTTGATAGGGTTGTTTTTGGTCTCCCCGAAGGGAGTGGACCGATCCCAGAGGTACTGCAATACCGGGCCGATCCGCGGCAAAGGTGGAGCAAGCTCCTAGCACTTCGCCATGTTGCAAAAATCAGTTTAATATCGAGGATCCCACATGGGGATCGTATCAGATATTAAGCTGATAAGAACAGATACTACACTTTGATCTTAGCCAAAAGGCCGAGAAGCGATAGGATGCATGGTTGCTCTGCAACACCAGGCAACAATTGCGGCTAGAAACCACGTAGCGAGTTTCAATTGCAAAAGGGCATGTGATTATCGTTGAGTACTATTCGAATTCAAGCATACATATAAACGCCATGCAGTAAAGGCTTTAACCATTTCTTACCTGATCAATGAATTTATATATATATGCAAATTCATGATATTACATGGTTTCATTCATGAGTAGTGAATATGTAACTGGCGGCAAAGTGGTAAACAGACTCGCGTGGCGTTTCACGAATTCGCTCCTGGCCAGGGAGTATAGCGCTTAACTCTAATACATAAACCTCCATTTGTCATGTGTCTTAAGGTAGCTACAGCTTTTGAAAAGTATAATAACGAATTAAAAGTGCAAGGGGCCTGTTACGCCAACGCTCGTCAAAAAATATAAATAGGAGACGTTCTCTCTCTGATACCATAACAGAAAACGAACAGCACTATTACGCGCCAACTATTCCATTTTTGTATATATATCACGACTTTTTCACATCTAACACTTTGCTTGATACATCGTTTTCACAAACCGGAGACGAGGCGAAGCGAGGCAGGGCTGGGTGGCGAGAGGCGAGAGGCTAGAGGCTAGAGGCGAGAGGCGAGAGGCGAGAGGCGAGAGGCGAGAGGCGAGAGGCGAGAGACGAGAGACGAGAGACGAGAGACGAGAGACGAGAGACGAGAGACGAGAGACGAGAGACGAGAGACGAGAGACGAGAGACGAGAGACGAGAGACTAGAGACTAGAGACTAGAGACGAGAGACGAGAGACGAGAGACGAGAGACGAGAGACGTGACGTGATGCCATGCCATGCCATTCAATGCCTTGTGATTCAATACCATGCAGTTCAATGCGATGCGATGCGATGCGATGCAATGACATGCGATTCGATGCCATGCGAGGCGAGGCGATGCATCATCTAACATAACGCGATTCCCTGGAAAACGACTCTGTTGTTGAATGAACAACAAAGTTAAGATATAAGAAGATGTAAGTAATTCGAGAAGTCTGAGTACTGTAGGTACTATAGCAAATTCATTGCTTAATATATGTGAATGTGTAAGGAATCCATCCATCGCTTTTACCGAGTATACAAATACTCGCTCATTGTTGGTGTTTAGGGAGGTAAATGAAGTATTGCAAAGCTAATTACGAAACTAGCTTTCACAATGACATTTGGTGGTTGGTCGCTTTGCAAATTATAGTAGATTCTATATCAATTTTATTCGTTATTTTACGTGAATGAATGTGTGCCTGCATACATTGCCTAAATAAAGAATGTAAATATACGTCGGTGGTGTTTAGAGGGGTGAATGAAGCATTTGAAATCTAAATAGGAAACTAGCATTCAAATGGAGAGGGGTGAGAGTGCAGGTGCGCTTGAACTTGGGTGGGTTCTGGGTTTCATTGACGTATATATTACAGGTGAATGTGTGCATCGAATGCTCGATTGAAGTATATAAATACACATTGTTAGTGTGTATTGAGGTAAATGATGGATTGTAAAGCTAATCAAGACACTGGAATTCACTTTGAGGCTAGTGGCTGGCCGGCTGGCAAGCGTGGAAGTGGCAAACGATCGTTGAGTTGCCGTGTAAAACCACACCAAAGCAACACCTCCCTCCATCTCAAGTCGAATTTCGTCTTTATTACGCATTGGTACATTCCAGCAATGGTAAATTCAATAGATAAACGTCTAATCTTGATGTATGTATGAATATAATTTCGCCGTCAGAGCCGACTAAGGAATTCCGAGTGATATACACACACACTCCTCCCTCCCTCCCTCCCTCCCTCCCTCACTCACAAGGGAGAGTGAGTAATTCTGTAAAAAAAAAGAAGAGCATGCCAACAATGGGTAACTATTATAGTTAGGTTCTCGATCATAGTAAACCCGTTGATTTAGAGTTTATTTGCACAATGACTACGTCATATTAGATGCCATTTAAATACCAAATCCAGTTCTCCACTAAATGCAGACACAAGTCTAACACTATTCAACCCATCTCTACCAGCCTTTTCATAACAAACCACTAAGCTATCTAAACCAGTTTCCACACTTATATAAATAGAGAAAAACTTCACCCTATATAACCTATCTCAGAAAACAAACAAAATCAATTAATATTGCACTAACTGGCAACCCCCCCCCCCATTCATAAAATCAACTTCTTTCCTTCCAGACCAACCATCGTATTTCTTTGCTCGCACATAATCTTTAATCTAAAGTTATTAAATGATATTACTCACCTCACTCTCCTTCTTTCTCCTTCCTTCCTTCCTTCCTTCCTTCCTTCCTTCCTTCCTTCCTTCCTTCCTTCCTTCCTTCCCTCTAACTCGTTGCAGTTGTTCAGCTTCGACCCATCAAACCCGGACTCGACTGACTCACTTCTGCTGCTCGTTCCAAGGCTTTTTCCTCATACGATGTTGGCTGGTGTGAAGTAATTACTGCAATTCAAATTAACACGATTCATTAATGTACATAACCAATTAACATAATCGTCTCCTACTTGATTTTGACTAGTTGATAGGGTTGTTTTTGGTCTCCCCGAAGGGAGTGGACCGATCCCAGAGGTACTGCAATACCGGGCCGATCCGCGGCAAAGGTGGAGCAAGCTCCTAGCACTTCGCCATGTTGCAAAAATCAGTTTAATATCGAGGATCCCACATGGGGATCGTATCAGATATTAAGCTGATAAGAACAGATACTACACTTTGATCTTAGCCAAAAGGCCGAGAAGCGATAGGATGCATGGTTGCTCTGCAACACCAGGCAACAATTGCGGCTAGAAACCACGTAGCGAGTTTCAATTGCAAAAGGGCATGTGATTATCGTTGAGTACTATTCGAATTCAAGCATACATATAAACGCCATGCAGTAAAGGCTTTAACCATTTCTTACCTGATCAATGAATTTATATATATATGCAAATTCATGATATTACATGGTTTCATTCATGAGTAGTGAATATGTAACTGGCGGCAAAGTGGTAAACAGACTCGCGTGGCGTTTCACGAATTCGCTCCTGGCCAGGGAGTATAGCGCTTAACTCTAATACATAAACCTCCATTTGTCATGTGTCTTAAGGTAGCTACAGCTTTTGAAAAGTATAATAACGAATTAAAAGTGCAAGGGGCCTGTTACGCCAACGCTCGTCAAAAAATATAAATAGGAGACGTTCTCTCTCTGATACCATAACAGAAAACGAACAGCACTATTACGCGCCAACTATTCCATTTTTGTATATATATCACGACTTTTTCACATCTAACACTTTGCTTGATACATCGTTTTCACAAACCGGAGACGAGGCGAAGCGAGGCAGGGCTGGGTGGCGAGAGGCGAGAGGCTAGAGGCTAGAGGCGAGAGGCGAGAGGCGAGAGGCGAGAGGCGAGAGGCGAGAGGCGAGAGACGAGAGACGAGAGACGAGAGACGAGAGACGAGAGACGAGAGACGAGAGACGAGAGACGAGAGACGAGAGACGAGAGACGAGAGACGAGAGACTAGAGACTAGAGACTAGAGACGAGAGACGAGAGACGAGAGACGAGAGACGAGAGACGTGACGTGATGCCATGCCATGCCATTCAATGCCTTGTGATTCAATACCATGCAGTTCAATGCGATGCGATGCGATGCGATGCAATGACATGCGATTCGATGCCATGCGAGGCGAGGCGATGCATCATCTAACATAACGCGATTCCCTGGAAAACGACTCTGTTGTTGAATGAACAACAAAGTTAAGATATAAGAAGATGTAAGTAATTCGAGAAGTCTGAGTACTGTAGGTACTATAGCAAATTCATTGCTTAATATATGTGAATGTGTAAGGAATCCATCCATCGCTTTTACCGAGTATACAAATACTCGCTCATTGTTGGTGTTTAGGGAGGTAAATGAAGTATTGCAAAGCTAATTACGAAACTAGCTTTCACAATGACATTTGGTGGTTGGTCGCTTTGCAAATTATAGTAGATTCTATATCAATTTTATTCGTTATTTTACGTGAATGAATGTGTGCCTGCATACATTGCCTAAATAAAGAATGTAAATATACGTCGGTGGTGTTTAGAGGGGTGAATGAAGCATTTGAAATCTAAATAGGAAACTAGCATTCAAATGGAGAGGGGTGAGAGTGCAGGTGCGCTTGAACTTGGGTGGGTTCTGGGTTTCATTGACGTATATATTACAGGTGAATGTGTGCATCGAATGCTCGATTGAAGTATATAAATACACATTGTTAGTGTGTATTGAGGTAAATGATGGATTGTAAAGCTAATCAAGACACTGGAATTCACTTTGAGGCTAGTGGCTGGCCGGCTGGCAAGCGTGGAAGTGGCAAACGATCGTTGAGTTGCCGTGTAAAAACCACACCAAAGCAACACCTCCCTCCATCTCAAGTCGAATTTCGTCTTTATTACGCATTGGTACATTCCAGCAATGGTAAATTCAATAGATAAACGTCTAATCTTGATGTATGTATGAATATAATTTCGCCGTCAGAGCCGACTAAGGAATTCCGAGTGATATACACCACACACTCCTCCCTCCCTCCCCTCCCTCCCTCCCTCACTCACAAGGGAGAGTGAGTAATTCTGTAAAAAAAAAGAAGAGCATGCCAACAATGGGTAACTATTATAGTTAGGTTCTCGATCATAGTAAACCCGTTGATTTAGAGTTTATTTGCACAATGACTACGTCATATTAGATGCCATTTAAATACCAAATCCAGTTCTCCACTAAATGCAGACACAAGTCTAACACTATTCAACCCATCTCTACCAGCCTTTTCATAACAAACCACTAAGCTATCTAAACCAGTTTCCACACTTATATAAATAGAGAAAAACTTCACCCTATATAACCTATCTCAGAAAACAAACAAAATCAATTAATATTGCACTAACTGGCAACCCCCCCCCCCATTCATAAAATCAACTTCTTTCCTTCCAGACCAACCATCGTATTTCTTTGCTCGCACATAATCTTTAATCTAAAGTTATTAAATGATATTACTCACCTCACTCTCCTTCTTTCTCCTTCCTTCCTTCCTTCCTTCCTTCCTTCCTTCCTTCCTTCCCTCTAACTCGTTGCAGTTGTTCAGCTTCGACCCATCAAACCCGGACCTCGACTGACTCACTTCTGCTGCTCGTTCCAAGGCTTTTTCCTCATACGATGTTGGCTGGTGTGAAGTAATTACTGCAATTCAAATTAACACGATTCATTAATGTACATAACCAATTAACATAATCGTCTCCTACTTGATTTTGACTAGTTGATAGGGTTGTTTTTGGTCTCCCCGAAGGGAGTGGACCGATCCCAGAGGTACTGCAATACCGGGCCGATCCGCGGCAAAGGTGGAGCAAGCTCCTAGCACTTCGCCATGTTGCAAAAATCAGTTTAATATCGAGGATCCCACATGGGGATCGTATCAGATATTAAGCTGATAAGAACAGATACTACACTGTTGATCTTAGCCAAAGGCCGAGAAGCGATAGGATGCATGGTTGCTCTGCAACACCAGGCAACAATTGCGGCTAGAAACCACGTAGCGAGTTTCAATTGCAAAAGGGCATGTGATTATCGTTGAGTACTATCGAATTCAAGCATACATATAAACGCCATGCAGTAAAGGCTTTAACCATTTCTTACCTGATCAATGAATTTATATATATATGCAAATTCATGATATTACATGGTTTCATTCATGAGTAGTGAATATGTAACTGGCGGCAAAGTGGTAAACAGACTCGCGTGGCGTTTCACGAATTCGCTCCTGGCCAGGGAGTATAGCGCTTAACTCTAATACATAAACCTCCATTTGTCATGTGTCTTAAGGTAGCTACAGCTTTTGAAAAGTATAATAACGAATTAAAAGTGCAAGGGGCCTGTTACGCCAACGCTCGTCAAAAAATATAAATAGGAGACGTTCTCTCTCTGATACCATAACAGAAAACGAACAGCACTATTACGCGCCAACTATTCCATTTTTGTATATATATCACGACTTTTTCACATCTAACACTTTGCTTGATACATCGTTTTCACAAACCGGAGACGAGGCGAAGCGAGGCAGGGCTGGGTGGCGAGAGGCGAGAGGCTAGAGGCTAGAGGCGAGAGGCGAGAGGCGAGAGGCGAGAGGCGAGAGACGAGAGGCGAGAGACGAGAGACGAGAGACGAGAGACGAGAGACGAGAGACGAGAGACGAGACGAGAGACGAGAGACGAGAGACGAGAGACGAGAGACGAGAGACTAGAGACTAGAGACTAGAGACGAGAGACGAGAGACGAGAGACGAGAGACGAGAGACGTGACGTGATGCCATGCCATGCCATTCAATGCCTTGTGATTCAATACCATGCAGTTCAATGCGATGCGATGCGATGCGATGCAATGACATGCGATTCGATGCCATGCGAGGCGAGGCGATGCATCATCTAACATAACGGGATTCCCTGGAAAACGACTCTGTTGTTGAATGAACAACAAAGTTAAGATATAAGAAGATGTAAGTAATTCGAGAAGTCTGAGTACTGTAGGTACTATAGCAAATTCATTGCTTAATATATGTGAATGTGTAAGGAATCCATCCATCGCTTTTACCGAGTATACAAATACTCGGTCATTGTTGGTGTTTAGGGAGGTAAATGAAGTATTGCAAAGCTAATTACGAAACTAGCTTTCACAATGACATTTGGTGGTTGGTCGCTTTGCAAATTATAGTAGATTCTATATCAATTTTATTCGTTATTTTACGTGAATGAATGTGTGCCTGCATACATTGCCTAAATAAAGAATGTAAATATACGTCGGTGGTGTTTAGAGGGGTGAATGAAGCATTTGAAATCTAAATAGGAAACTAGCATTCAAATGGAGAGGGGTGAGAGTGCAGGTGCGCTTGAACTTGGGTGGGTTCTGGGTTTCATTGACGTATATATTACAGGTGAATGTGTGCATCGAATGCTCGATTGAAGTATATAAATACACATTGTTAGTGTGTATTGAGGTAAATGATGGATTGTAAAGCTAATCAAGACACTGGAATTCACTTTGAGGCTAGTGGCTGGCCGGCTGGCAAGCGTGGAAGTGGCAAACGATCGTTGAGTTGCCGTGTAAAACCACACCAAAGCAACACCTCCCTCCATCTCAAGTCGAATTTCGTCTTTATTACGCATTGGTACATTCCAGCAATGGTAAATTAAATAGATAAACGTCTAATCTTGATGTATGTATGAATATAATTTCGCCGTCAGAGCCGACTAAGGAATTCCGAGTGATATACACACACACTCCTCCTCCCTCCCTCCCTCCCTCCCTCACAAGGGAGAGTGAGTAATTCTGTAAAAAAAAGAAGAGCATGCCAAC